>NC_068440.1:30379724-30549724 GCF_023373465.1 Oncorhynchus keta | reverse complement strand
ATTGCAAAATTGAACTATCATCAATAACTCTTGATTAGCGGGCGATGTTATTTTATTACTGGAGTGAGAGATAGTTACAGACAAATAAGAATACTAATCCAAAAGTGATTAAATAAATGCAATAAGATAATTGAAAGCTATTACCTTGGTAAAGTTGGGTTGAAAGATTGAAATTCAGTAATCGGGGTCCAATAGTGAAGTATTTCAGAAGAGCCCGATGTTGCAGCCTATGTAGACGAAAAGCTTGTTCTGAAACTGTCTTCCATTGTCCGTGATCCTATTTAACGAAATGTCAATTTACAATATTTTTTCAAACGGAGAAGATTTGTCCACTCGATATAATAATAATAATAATAATAATAATAATAATAATAATAATAATAAAATCAATCGAGTGCGACAATTGCCATTGTTTAATGAACTGCAGTCATGAAGGCTACTTTTTATGGCTGGCGCGTGGTTAACGCTTTAGCTGTGATAATGCCTCGTCTGGAGCCGTTAACTCTGTGACAGTTCACCAACCGGTAGTCCAAGTGCATCTAACTGCCGCTTCCCGTTTCGCAGACGGTGCATGTGGCGGAGCTTCTCCTAGGATTGTCACTGCCCGGTAGGTTTCAGCACTCTGTTAAACACACTGCATGACGAGGTGCGAGCATCTCACTGTGCTCTGTCTTCTCACTGGCGCTCTGATCTGGGAACGAGTCTTGAAAAGGACAATCCAGGTAATAAACGTGTAACCCAATGGAAATGAAGATTCCCACCGGTTGATTATTGCTGTTGCTATCATCTTCCTCCTCGGTAGATCTGGTAGGCTATCTTATAAAACATTTAGATTGGCTATTGATTCCTTGAGAAAATGTTGAACTAATTATTAATATTTTTATTCTATACTGAACAAAAATATAAACGCAGCATGCAACAATTTCAACGATTTTATTGAGTTACAGTTCATATGAGGAAATCAGTGAAATTAAATTAATTAATTAGGCCCTAATGTATGGATTTCACATGACTGGGCAGGGGTGCAGCCATGGGTGGGAGTGGGAGGGCATAGGCCCACCCACTTTGGAGCCAATCCAACCCACTAGGGAGACAGGCCCGGACAATCTAAAACGACATTGGTGGCGGTTTATGGTAGAGAAATTGACATTCAATTATCTGGCATCCACTCTGGTGGACATTCCTGCATTTAGCATGCCAATTTCATGCTCCCTCGAAACTTGAGAGATCTGTGGCATTGTGTTGTGAGACAAAACTGCACATTTTAAAGTGGGCTTTTATTGTCCCCAGCATAAGGTACACCTGTGTAATGATCATGATGTTTAATCAGCTATTTGATATGCCACAACTGTCAGGTGGATGGATTATCTTGGCAAAGGAGAAATGCTAACTAACAGGGGTATAAACAAATTTGTGCACAAAAAAATGAAAGAAATACGTTTTTTGTCCATATGGAACATTTCTGGGATCTTTTATTTCACCTCATGAAACACCGGACCAACACTTTACATGTTGCGTTTATATATTTTTTTAGTATATAATTCTATGTTTTTTCAGTGAGGTGGTGCATTTGTGATTTTCAAGGCACAAGGCACAAGCAGCATTCTTAATTTAATGTTCTTCCTATCTATGGCAAAAGGCAAAAAGGAGGGGCTGCAGAAACAAACATAATCTTTATAGTCATCTTCAGGATTTTCTTTGTCCTGGGAATCATCATCATCATCACCATCCTTCTTCTTCTTCTTTTTCTTGTACAAAAAATCTAAATTTTCTTTCCCTTCATCTTCTTTTCTTCTTCTTCTTTTTCTTCACACAGAGGGGGCTATGGGGGTGTGAAGCTGCATATTTATGACTTATTTTTTACACTGAAATGCATGATTGTCTTGTCATCTCTAAGATGCATCTCTAAATCTCAAACAACAGCGATACTTTCAAAACGCTCAGACAGTTAATCCACTTGGGAGAATGGGGTGGGCAAACAATCTTTTCATGGATGTTTTTTCTTTCAACTTTGAAAATAACTTTGCCCTTTCTGCTGCATGTGAGGAGTGTTGGTTCACGTCTTTGAGAGATCATTAGATTAATGTTAACTAGCGCACATCATCTCCCAGTGATTATTTTAATACACACTGCTCATTAGTGATGCCACAATGTTCATTTAACACGGTAAAGAAAATCATGTTCTGGGATGCGCTTGAAATGGCAATCTGTTCCCTACATAGTGCCCTTCATTTGACCAGAGCCATGGAGGTATGTAGTGCACTATGTGTGTGCCAGTTTCTTCAAATACTTTGCAAATGCAACTTATTTCTATATGAAAACTGAACTGGTCTATTCATTCCTTTCCAGTAGATGCTCTTATACAGAGCAACCTACAGTAGTGAGTGCATACCCCCACAGATGACACAACCCACTCCTCCGGCGCAACACTTTGCCTTGGAGTTCCAGACCTTGGCCACTGGTGCGGGGTGGAATGACAGGGCCCTGATGGACCACTACCGGTGCAGCCTCCGGGAGGACGTCCGCAGAGAGCTAGCTTGTCGGGACACCACACTCACCCTCGACCAGCTCATAGACTTGTCGATCCGGCTGGACAACCTGCTAGCTGCCCACGGGCGTTCAGAAGGGATCCTGTCAGTACCACCTCCCAGCCCTCCTGCTCCAACTCCGATGTAGTTGGGAGGGGCTGCATCGAGGGGGACCGGAGGAGGAGGCTCCTCCTGCACCTACTGCTGGTGGAGAGGACACACACTTCAGACCGGTGCTGGAGGAGTCCATCTGGGAGTCGAGATGGCCGGCGGACCAATTATCGGCCACCCCAGGTGATTAAGCACCAAACTCACCCAGAGCTCCCTGTTGGTCACATGTTTTTATTAATTTTTCCCCTGCGTTTTTCCCCTCTCTCCAGCATAAGGCACTAGACGATTCAGGCGCAGCTGGGAGTTTTATGGATCGCGGACTCGCCCGTAGGTTGGGGATTCTGTTGGTGCCGATAGATCCACCCTTCCCCGTGCACTCCTTAGATAGCCGACCGTTAGGGTCAGGGCTGGTCAGGGAGGCCAAGGTTCCGCTGGACATGGTAATGCAGGGGGATCATAGGGAGCGGATCAGTTTCTTCCTTATCGATTCACCTGCGTTTCCAGTGGTGTTGGGGATTCCCTGGCTGGCTATTCACAATCCCCTCATTTCCTGGAGACAGGGGGCTCTTCATGGGTGGTTCAGGTAGGTGTATAGGGGTTTTCATCGGTGCCACGTCGGTGGAGAGTCCAGACCAGGTTTCCACTGTGCGCATATCCTCAGAATATGCCGATTTGGCTATCGCTTTATGTTAAAAAAAAGGCGACCAAATAACCACCCCATCGACGGGGGGATTGCGTGATAAACCTCCAGGAGAACGCTGCACTTCCCAGGAGTCACGTGTACCCATTGTCACAGGAGGAGACGTAGGTTATGTCACGGAATCTCTGAGACAGGGGTACATTCGGCCCTCCATGTCACCCGTCTCCTGGAGTTTCTTTCTTGTGAACAAAAAGGAGGGAGGACTGCGTCCATGCATTGATTATCGAGGTCTCAATTCGATCACAGTGGGGTTTAGTTATCCACTACCTCCCATCGCTACGGCGGTGGAATCATTCCACGGAACGCGTTTTTCACAAAACTGGACCTCAGGAGCGCGTATAATCTGGTGCGTATTCGGAATGGAGACAAGTAGAAAACCATGTTTAGTACCACATCGGGCCACTATGAGTACCTCGTCATGCCGTATGGGTTAAAGAATGCTCCAGCCGTCTTTCAATCCTTTGTAGATGAGATTCTCAGGGACCTGCACGGGCAGGGTGTGGTGGTGTACATTGATGACATCCTGATCTATTCCGCCACACGCGCCGCGGATGTCTCCCTGGTGCGTAAGGTACTTGGACGACTGCTGGAGCATGACCTATACGTCAAGGCTGAGAAATGTGTGTTCTCCAAACGAGCCGTTTCCTTCCTGGGTTATCGCATTTCCACGTCGGGGGTGGTGATGGAGTGTGACCGTGTTAACGCTGTGCGTAATTGGCCGACTCCGACCACGCTAAAGGAGGTGCAGCGGTTTTTAAGGTTTGCCAATTACTACTGGAGGTTTATCCTGGGTTTTGGCCAAGTGGCAGCTCCTATTACCTCACTGCTGAAGGGGGAGCCGGTGCGTTTACGGTGGTCGGCCGAGGTGGACGGAGCTTTCAACCGGTTGAAGGCGCTGTTTACTGACGCGCTCGTGTTGGCGCTTCCGGACCCCTAGTTAGCATTCATAGTCGAGGTAATAGTGGAGACTGAATCCTCGTCAAGCTAGGTGGGCCATGTTCTTTACCAATTTCAGATTAACGATCTCTTATAGACCAGGTTTCCTCAACACTAAGGCAGACGCGCTGTCCCGTCTCTATGACACTGAGGACCGGTCCATCGATCCTACTCCCTTCCGTCCAGCTTCTAGGCTGGTGGCACCGGTGGTATGGGAGGTGGACGCGGACATCGAGCGGGCGTTGCGGTAAGAACCTGCGCCTTCACAGTGTCCTTCCGGTCTCAGGTACGTGCCGCTTGGTGTCAGTGATCAATTGATTCAGTGGGCTCACACACTACCCTCTTCAGGTCATCCGGGGCTTGCGAGGACAGTGCGGGGTCTTAGGGGGAAATACTGGTGGCCCACCTTAGCCAATGATGTGAGGCTCTATGTCTCCTCCTGTTCGGTGTGCGCCCAGAGTAAGGCTCCTAGGCACCTGCCTAGAGGGAAACTACAGCCCCTCCCGGTTCCACAACGGCCCTGGTCTCATCTGTCGGTGGACTTTCTTACTGATCTTCCCCCGTCTCAGGGGAACACTACCATTCTGGTCGTTGTGGATCAGTTCTCTAAGTCCTGCCGTCTCCTTCCATTGCCTGGTCTCCCTACGGCCCTACAGACTGCGGAGGCTCAATTTACCCACGTCTTCCTGCGCTACGGGGTGCCGGAGGACATCGTATCTGATCGAGGTCCCCAGTTCACGTGCCGAGTTTGGAGGGCGTTTATGGAACATCTGGGGGTCTCGGTCAGCCTGACCTCTGGTTATCACCCCGAGAGTAATGGGCAGGTGGAGAGAGTGAACTAGGAAGTAGGTAGGTTTCTGCGGTCGTATTGCCAGGACCGAACAGGAGAATGGGTGAGGTACGTCCCATGGGCGGAGTTGACCCAGAACTCACTCCGTCTCTCCTCCACGAACATGTCGCCATTCCAATGCGTGCTGGGCTACCAGCCGGTCCTGGCTCCGTGGCATCAGAGTCAGAACGAATCTCCTGCGGTGGAGGACTGGTGCAGAGCTCTAGGGAGACCTGGAGGGCAGTCCAGGACACTCTCAAAGCAGGCCGGTGGACGGCAGAAGAAGAGTGCTGACTGCCACCGCAGTGAGGCCCCTGTGTTCGCATCGGGGGACAGGGTCTGGCTCTCGACCCGAAACCTGCCTCTCCGCCTGCCCTGCCGGAAGCTGGGGCCGCAGTGTGTGGGGCCCTTTAAACTCCTGAGGAGGATAAACGAGGTGTGTTATAGATTACAACTCCCCTCCTACTATCGCATTAACCCCTCGTTTCATATGTCTCTCCTCAGGCCGGTGGTAGCTGGTCCCCTACAAGAAGGTGAGGTGCCGGAGGTTGCTCCACCCCCTTTGGACATCGAGAGGTCCCCGACTTACACGGTACGAGCTATTCTGGACTCGAGACGCCGGGTGAGGGGCCTGCAGTACCTCGTGGACTGGGAGGGGTACGGTCTGAAGGAGAGGTGCTGGGTACCGGTGGGGTATATTTTGGATCCATCGCTACTAAGGGAGTTCCATCGCCTCCAACCGGATCGCCCTGCGCCTCGCCCTCCAGGTCGCCCTCGAGGCCGCGTGTCGGGGGGATACTGTCACGAATCCTGCCGAAGATGGTGCCTCTTCCTGTTCGGGCGGCACTCGGCGGTTGTCGTCACCGGCCTATTAGCTGCCACCGATCCCCTTTTCTGTTTCAGTTATTTTTGTCTGATTAGTTTCTTGTTTCTTGTTTGGGTTTTCTTTTGGGCTCTTTAAACAAACCCGGTAGGCCCACCGGCTTTTGTGCGGGCTTGTTTTTCTGTTCATGATGTGTGGATTATTGTGGATTCCGTTTTTCCGGACAGTTTCGTCCTGGTTGTTGGACTTGGTATTTATGCGCCCTCATGTGTGGCGTGACCGTTACTCTGTTCTTGGAATAAAGATCCATGTTTTGAACTACCCTGCTCTCTGCGCCTGACTCCTCCACGCACTACTCCTAGAAGCCTTTACAGTAATTTTGATTTTTCAGGGGGTGCTGCATCACCTTCAGCACCCCTTCTTCCCGCGGCTATTCCATACTTCTAAGGTGCTTTCTCACCAGCTTCTCAGGTTTACTGTTCATTTGAGCGATATGAAATAATGGCTCTATATAATACTGTACTCTTTCTTGATTTTGTTCTGGATTTGGGGACTGTGAAAAGACCCGTGGGGGCATGTCTAGTGGGGTAAGTGTGTTGGTCAGAGCTGTGTGTAAGTTGACAATGCAAACAATTTGGAATTTACAACACATTAATGTTTCTTATAAAAAGAAGAAGTGATGCAGTCAGTCTCTCCTCAACTCTTAGACAAGAGAGACTGGCATGCATAGGATTTATATCAGTCCTCTGATTACAACGAAGAGCAAGACGTGCCGCTCTGTTCCCCGCAGCACTCTACCACACGACAATAATAAAGATAAGACAAGACAAGTTCATCTGACTATTAGAGACCAGGGATATATAGTTCATATAACTATTAGAGACCAGGGAGATATAGTTCATCTACCTATCAGAGACCAGGGAGATATTGTTCATCTGACTATCATAGACAAGTGAGATATAGTTAATCTACCTATCAGAGACCAGGGAGATATTGTTCATCTGACTATCATAGACAAGTGAGATATTGTTCATCTGACTATCATAGACAAGTGAGATATAGTTCATCTGACTATCAGAGACCAGGGAGATATAGTTCATCTGACTATCATAGACAAGTGAGATATAGTTCATCTGACTATCATAGACAAGTGAGATATAGTTCATCTGACTATCAGAGACCAGGGAGATATAGTTCATCTGACTATCATAGACAAGTGAGATATAGTTCATCTGACTATCATAGACAAGTGAGATATAGTTCATCTGACTATCAGAGACCAGGGAGATATTGTTCATCTGACTATCATAGACAAGTGAGATATAGTTCATCTGACTATCAGAGACCAGGGAGATATAGTTCATCTGACTATCATAGACAAGTGAGATATAGTTCATCTGACTATCAGAGACCAGGGAGATACAGTTCATCTGACTATCATAGACAAGTGAGATATAGTTAATCTGACTATCAGAGACAAGTGAGATATAGTTCATCTGACTATCAGAGACCAGGGAGATATAGTTCATCTGACTATCAGAGACCAGGGAGATACAGTTCATCTGACTATCATAGACCAGGGAGATATAGTTCATCTGACTATTAAAGGCCAGGTTTGTCTGGCCATTAGAGACCAGGGAGATGTAGTTTGTCTGGCCAATAAAGACCAGGGAGATATGGTTTGTCTGGCCATTAAAGACCAGTGAGATATGGTTTGTCTGGCCATTAAAGACCAGTGAGATATGGTTTGTCTGGCCATTAGAGACCAGGGAGATATGGTTTGTCTGGCCATTAGAGACCAGGGAGATATGGTTTGTCTGGCCATTAGAGACCAGGGAGATATGGTTTGTCTGGCCATTAGAGACCAGGGAGATATGATTTGTCTGGCCATTAAAGACCAGGGAGATATGGTTTGTCTGGCCATTACAGACCAGGGATATATGGTTTGTCTGACTATTATTCTTTATTTATTTAACCTTTATTTAACAAGGCAAGTCAGTTAAGAACAAATTCTAATTTTCAATGACGGCCTAGGAACAGTGGGTTAACTGCCTGTTCAGGGGCAGAATGACAGATTTTTACCTTGTCAGTTTGGGGATTTGATCTTGCAACCTTTTGGTTAGTAATCCAATGCTATAACCACTAGGCTACCTGCCACCCCAATTAGAGAACAGGGAGATATAGTTCATCTAACTATTAGAGACCAGGGAGATATAGTTCATCTAACTATTAGAGACCAGGGAGATATAGTTCATCTGGCTATTAGAGACCAGGGAGATATAGTTCATCTGGCTATTATAGTCCAGGGAGAGTTGGTGTTTTTAAAAGGGCAATCGCACCTGGATAAAGGTTAGACCCAGCGTGAAACACAGAGCAAAGCTGTCCTCACTAGACCCCTCATCAGACAGCATCCTCTTAGAAAGCCAAACCCGCCCACTGGTTTCCATGTTCTAAAAGATATGAGAGTGCCACTGAGAGGCCAGTGCCCTTCACAAGCAGGGAAGAGATCTTCAGCCAGCTTAAGCCCATCATTTCCATTGTTTGAGCCAGGTAGAGAGGAAAGGGAGCCAGTCAGACACCTGTTTCATGAGGCGATGCTACATTTCAGGCTCTAGGGGTGAAAATATAGGCACGTAATGACAGCAGGCAGCAGATAATGTCATGGGTATCACATCTCCACAGAGAGGATCCTTATGGCAATATCTGGAGAGTTCCCCAACTCAAACAACTTTTGTTGTTGTTGATGTGAATAGTTAAATCGGTGCAATTTTGCATTTGTAATGACAAATAACTGTTGATTGTGTTGAAATGGCACATAGTCACAGGTGTACTCACAGCCGGGTAAGTACTGTGTCGCACATCGCATATCACTGTCATATAAGAAATTAAATTATCGTGTGTACACAATGAATCTCACATTTTGGAGAGGCGATATTATGGGCTGCCTTCTATTTGCTGTGGACCCACTACAACTCAACTACAGAAATGGAATGTTCTCTTGCAGTAGGGTGATCAAATTAAGATCCTACATCTGTATATGCCCATAGGCTGGAGGCACTCTTCCATGATGTCAGGCCAGCATTTTGTGACCATTCCTCTGAGCTTGGCTACAGAGGCAGAATAACCTTGTGTTTGATTTACAGAGGTAATCACAGAAGGATGGTTCCACACCTCTCACCTGCATACACCTTGCTTATTGAGGGGGTTCTAAGTTCAGCTGTCAGGATGTGGAGCGCGATACAGCGGCCTCCCTCCACAAAGTCAGTATGGAATATCACTTTATTAAGATGCACTAATCCAATAGTTCCAAGGTGTTTACCTGCCAAGTCTGTCTGCTGAGAATGGCTGAACTTCCTTTCTGATATAAAGTCATTAACCTTTGGAAGCTGCCATGTGGAGTGCACAGAAGACGGTACGAGCTGAGATGGAAGTATTATTTCATTTTGTGAATGTTTCGGAAAATGCATTAGATTAAATAAATGTGTTGGTGTGTGTCTGTGTTCAGGGGATTTGTTGGAGTCATTTTTTGTATTATTCTTTTTTTTACTTTGATAGAAAACAACTCAGGCAGCTTGACTGTATCTATAGAGGGAGAAGGAAGATTCTACCTACAGACTAAAGGTATATGCTGCTGCCAATCATAATACAAAAGTCTCTGAATAAGCACATATTATTTGAAATAAAAGATTAATCATTAAACTCAGTGTTCAGTGAATGCAGACCATGTAATTTAGGGGAGTTTTTTCATAGGCATTCAGATGAAATTATAAAACCTTTTGATTACATCCTTTGAACATTCAAATCACATGAACTATTTTATGCTCTAGGATCTTAAGATACCAAGCTCTTCGAATGTGAAAGCTAAACCCTCAGTTATGTAGTGGTGGTCTAGTTTCCAGACCAATTCTTGATCTGTCACTACCGTAGAGACATTTACATTTACATGTGGAGGGCAGTGTATGCCATGCTTTAGAGGCAGACAGGCTTAGACCAGTAGGCTTTCACAAAGCCTACTGCAGAGTTATACAGTACAGTGGATCTGTGTTTCCATAACATGGTCAAGGGACAGACGGAAGTGGTGAGACAGATAGGCAGGGAGGGTCAGCCAGGCCAGCACAGCCATGCACACATTTTTGTACTGACACACGACAGCCACAGCTTGTGGGCAATGGTCAGAAAATGTACTTCTCCATTAGGACGATTTAATTATTATATCTGTCACCTCAACATGACCAAACTTCTCTATTCCATTTTGGGGGAATAATTCAAAGGGATGTATGAGTGAAATGCATTTAATTACATTTTTATTTAACCTTTATTTAACTAGGCAAGTCAGTTAAGAACAATTTCTTATTTACAATGACTGCCCAACCCTAACCCGGATGAGGCTGGGCCAGTTGTGTGCCACCCTACGCATGATGAAAGGATGAAAGGATGAAAGGAAGAAGAGTCCACTGGGCAAAAACTGGTTGAAGCAATATTTCCATGTCATTTCAACGCAAATGCAATGTGATAACGTTGACTCAATGTGGGCGTCATCAACATAAGAGCATTTAGTCTTTTTTACACCTAACTTTAAACCTAAATCCAATAACATGGTGAATTTTGTTTTGTTGATTTCACGTTGAATTTACATTGGTTGAAAACTGAACCAAATGTAAATCAAACCTAGATGTTGATCTGTGCCCAGTGGGAGGGGTGCTGCTGCTTACGCAATCCAGAAGTAAATGTGGGTGGAAGTTTGTAAAACGTTGCCTTGGATCCCCACCCAGTGGCTGTTTATGCTCCAGGTCCTGCTGCCAAGCTGTGAGGTCATGCTGAAGAAAGGTCCTTACAGATGGAGGACCGGATCCACCCACAGATAGAGGGGTTAGAGGGAATAGACTGGTAAATCCCACACGCCCACTCGGTTTATTATGGATACTAGAAACACAGTCTACATGGAGCCTGGGTGGTTATTCTGTGATGCAGCTTTCCACTTTTTATTGTTTTATATTTTTATAAATAAACAAGATACATACACACAGACATAAACAGCCAAACATCAACATGACCTTCCTGTCCCTACTCCATCTTCTGCCCTCCAGAGGTAGGCAGGCCTATAGCATAAAGCCCTCAAAATCAACTCTGAACCTCAAAGCCAGTTCCACTGCATTTTTTCATTGATCCCCTTTAATCAGGACTGATTTACACCTGGGACACCATGTGGATGCAATTAATTGTCAGATAGAACAGAAAACAAGCAGGCTCTGGACCTCGTAGGTTAAGAGTTGAATACCTCTGGCCTGAAGTCTATTAAATCGGGGGGCTAGGGTCAGTTTGTTATATCTGGAGTAATTCTCCTGTCTTATCCAGTGTCCTGTGTGAATTTAAGTATGCTCTCTCTAATTCTTTCTTTCTCTCTCTCTCTCTCTCTCTCTCTCTCTCTCTCTCTCTCTCTCTCTCTCTCTCTCTCTCTCTCTCTCTCTCTCTCTCTCTCTCTCTCTCTCTCTCTCTCTCTCTCTCTCTCTCTCTCTCTCTCTCTCTCTCTCTCTCTCTCTCTCGGAGGACCTGAGCCCTAGGACCATGCCTCAGGACTACCTGGCCTGATGACTCCTTGCTGTCCCCAGTCCACCTGACCGTGCTGCTGCTCCAGTTTCAACTGTTCTGCCTGCGGCTATGGAACCCTGACCTGTTTACCGGACGTGCTGCGTGTCCAAGACCTGCTGTTTTCAACTCTCTAGAGACAGCAGGAGCGGTAGAGTTACTCTGAATGATCAGCTATGAAAAGCCAACTGACATTTCCTCCCGAGGTGCTGACCTGTTGCACCCTCGACAACCACTGTGATTATTATTATTTGACCCTGCTGGTCATCTATGAACATTTGAACATCTTGGCCATGTTCTGTTATAATCTCCACCCGGGACAGCCAGAAGAGGACTGGCCACCTCACATAGCCTGGTTCCTCTCTAGGTTTATTCCTAGGTTTTGTCCTTTCTAGGGAGTTTTTCCTAGCCACCTTGCTTCTACACCTGCATTACTTGCTGTTTGGGGTTTTAGGCTGGGTTTCTGAACAGCACTTTGATATATCAACTGATGTAAGAAGGGCGTTATAAATATTTTGATTTGATTTGAAATGGAAAATAGGCCTACTGAATTATGTAATTCAAGGGTAGGCAACTCTGTTCCTGGAGTGCCGCAGGTACTGCAGGATTTTATCCTAACTAGGCACCACACCTGACCAACTGAGCTAATTGATCAGTTCAGTGACTGCCTGAATTCAACACACCTGGTCTTCCAGGTCAGTTAACTCAGAATGTATGAAGTGTCTGCGGCCCTCCAGGACCAGGGTTGATGTAGTTGCCTACATAGCAACACAAAGAATAAGAAAAGAAAGCAATGCATTGGAGATGTGTCAAAGTATTACAGATCATTCTTCTTTTTCATTTTTAGATGGTCATAAGATTCATACGGAGCATAATCTTTTCTGCACAAAATAAATATGTACATTTACTTTCTCAAAATACAGTTTTTCTATCCCAAATGGCACCACATTCCTGATTTAGTGCACTGCTTTTTACCAGTGTCCTATGGGTCCTGGTCAAAAGTTGTGCACTATACACGGAATAGGGTTCCATTTGGAATGTCCATCCTATTTATTTTTCCCAAGGGCAGCTGTAAGGGGTGTAATGCTGCCACCAGGAGGCGCCTAAAGTTCTGTTACTCCAAGTTCTCCTCAAACTTTGGTTACTGCTCTGTGTCATCTTTGAGCTTCCAGCATGTTCAATTGTATTATTAAATGAATACATGATTATTTGGTATACTACATGCAATCGCTTTTATGAAAAAATACTTTTCTTACTAGCACTGACTGCTGATAAGTGCTTTGAGGATAAATGTACTTGATACCATTGTGAAATGTTGTTGTCCCACCTTGCTATCTTAAGTGGAACGCACTAATAAGAGCATCTGCTAAATTACTGAAATGTAAAAGTGTAAAATGTTTGATTTCTATAGACTTCCAACCAATATTATGGTGACTGAATATTGCCTTAGAACAACAGGCTTATGCAGCATATGAGGTAAAGGGTCTGATAACTCATGAAATGGACTGATTAGCACATGGGCTCCATGGTTCTCTATATAAAAGTAATTTAAATAAAACAGTGAATTACCAGTAAATTGCCTAACCCATTGTTCTGCCACTAATACAGTGGCCTGACTAGAAACTCATCGCACAGCTCGAGCACTACTCTGAGTTCGAACTCAGAGGTTTTTTTTGTAATAGAAAATAAATCACCAAGTCTATTACAGAAGGAACATTTTCATGGCATTTGCTGGTGGTTTTATCTCATGACAAAGTGACAAAAAACAGGGATACATTTTTTATGTGATTAAACTTAGGAACGGTCTTTTCTGAAATGCGTATTTATTTGTTGTTGACAAAAGCGAGGAGTGGAAACTTCAAAGTAACAATTTACATACAACTATGGGAACATTTTCATTCCCCCTAAATCCTTCCAAATGCTTCCTCCATTTCTGGTCCATGGGTGTTCAATTGGATTGGAAGAATTGTGTCACTGTTCGCCTCCTTTCCAACGCTAGCATTCCGTCACCTCATCTAAGGACAGGGAGATAGATAGGTATATTTGGGACCCGATTCAGGAAACTGGGCATATGTGGCAAGTCATGACTTCACGTAAAAAATATATTTTTTTATCAAAATGAGTTATTTGGCAGAAATGCCTTCTAGAACATGTGAACTTCCATGTGCCTTAATAACAAACTTGTATTCCATCTGTAAATACGAATAAAATTGTTAAATTACGAGCCGAATCCAGGTGGTGAGTCACATTTATGACATCCTCTCTGATACCACATCCTCGGTAATGGATGATTTACCCTGAAGTCCTAATAGAG
Organism: Oncorhynchus keta; assembly: GCF_023373465.1. NCBI lineage: Eukaryota > Metazoa > Chordata > Actinopteri > Salmoniformes > Salmonidae > Oncorhynchus > Oncorhynchus keta. Next base: position 30,535,897 of record NC_068440.1, on the reverse strand, counting down.
TACCAGCCAGACATATTGCACATTTACTATTTATATCCAAGCTGAATGGGCTGGCAGTTACCTATTGATGACTTCCATAAATATGTATAGCCTCCGAATCACAGAGCTATAGCTTTTCTTTTATGGGATGATTGAATAAGGGGGAAAAGCACAGGGCAGGTACAATGGTGTGTAACGTCGTTCTTCGTTTGTAGAAAGAGAGTCGGACCGAAATGCAGCGTGGTGGTTACTCATGACTTTAATGGAAAAAGTGACACATGAAATAACTATACAAAATACAAAACAACAAACGGAACGTGAAACCTAATTACAGCCTATCTGGTGAAACTACACAGAGACAGGAACAATCACCCACGAAATACAAAGCGAAACCAGGCTACCTAAATACGGTTCCCAATCAGAGACAACGAGAATCACCTGACTCTGATTGAGAACCGCCTCAGGCAGCCAAGCCCATACAACACCCCTACTCAGCCGCAATCCCAATAATACAAAAACCCCAATACGAAATACAACAACATAAACCCATGTCACACCCTGACCTGACCAAATAATAAAGAAAACACAAAATACTAAGACCAAGGCGTGACAGAACCCCCTAAGGTGCGGACTCCCGGAAGCACCTCAAAACCATAGGGAGGGTCCGGGTGGGCGTCTGTCCATGGTGGCGGTTCCGGCTCGGGACGTGGACCCACTCCATTAATGTCCTAGTTCCTCCCCTTCGCGTCCTGGGATAATCCACCCTCGCCGCCGACCATGGCCTAATAGTCCTCACCCAGAACCCCACAGAACTGAGGAGCAGCTCGTGACTGAGGGGCATCTCGGGACTGAGGGGCAGCTCGGGACTGAGGGGCAGCTCGGGACTGAGGGGCAACTCGGGACTGAGGGGCAGCTCGAGACTGAGGGGCAGCCCGGAACTGAGGGGCAGCCCGGAACTGAGGGGCAGCCTGGAACTGAGGGGATGCCCAGTACTGAGATAAAGCCCAGTACTGAGAGGATGGCGTAGCAGTAAGTCGTCCTGTCGTATCGTCTCTCTGTAAAAATCTGTAAATATCGTCACTTTTTCGTTTTAGATATTTTTCTTCGCATATCTTTAAAAACATTTTGCTAAACCTAAGCTTCCAAATACTCTCCTGCAATCCGCCTCACCCAATGTAGCTACTTTTCCTAAAGTATTTATATTTACTTCGGAACCGGAACCCCTCAACTGAAGCTAGCCAGCTAACCACCAGCTATGCTAGCGGTCTTCAGCGGTCTTCAGCTAACCGGTCATCAGCTAACCTTTAGATCGGAAAGCTCTCGCCAGTTCGAACAACGCGACGCTAACCAGAGCATAACGGACCTATTTATTTTTTATCCCCGGATTCTCTCCGCAAACGGAACATTTTTTTCAGCTGGATCTTCACAACTAGCTATCGAGCTAAACCGCAACCCTGGTTGATTACTCCTGGCTAGCGTTTCCACCCACGTAGCTTGAAGCTAGCCCGGCCAGAGCTCCTGTGTTCCTAGCATACTCCTGGGCTTCTATACCCGGACCCACGACCGGTCTATCGATGTCACTGCATGAAGAGGAATAAACAGACTCACCCCATCGCGAAATCCTCCAAAGGCTAACTCTCTAGCCCTCGCTATCTCCTTGCTTGCTAATTCGGCATGCTAACTGCTAGCTTGTTTAGCCCAGGTCCGCTAACTACTACCTTGTTTACCCCGGCCTGCTAATCTGTTAGCTTGTTAGCACAGGCCTGCTAACCATCTGCATCGCAGTGGCCCATATGTACTTTCTATCTCTTCCCGATTTTTAAAATTTGTTTATACCTTCCGGAAACCTGCCTCACCCAATGTGATACTGAATCGCTATTATTTTTAATTTTTAGAACACACTCAAGAACCTCCAGAAGCTAACCAGCTAACTAGCTACAAGCTATTTAGTCATTGTTCTTTTTTTTTAACCTGGATAACACTCGCCAGTCCAGCCCCCCTGCCCCATCCACCACTGCCCCTGGACTCTGATCACTTGGCTACATAGCTGATGCACGCTGGACTGTCCATTAATCACGGTACTCCATTCTGCTTGTTTGTTTTATCTGTCGGCCCCGTTGCCTAGTCAATGCCATTTTACCTGCTGTTGTTATGCTAGCTGATTAGCTGTTGTCTCACCCACTATTTTAGCTAGCTTTCCCAATTCAACACCTGTGATTACTGTATGCCTCGCTGTATGTCTCTCTCAAATGTCAATATGCCTTGTATACTGTTGCTCAGGTTAGTTATCATTGTTTTACTACACAATGGAGCCCCTAGTCCCACTCCTCATACCCCTGATACCTCCTTTGTCCCACCTCCCACATATGCGGTGACCTCACCCATTACAACCAGCATGTCCAGAGATAAAACCTCTCTCATCATCACCCAGTGCCTGGGCTTACCTCCGCCGTACCCGCACCCCACAAGACCCCTGTCTGCGCATTATGCCCTGAATATATTCTACCATGCCCAGAAACCTGCTCCTCTTATTCTCTGTCCCCCACGCTCTAGGCGACCAGTTTTGATAGCCTTTAGCCGCACCCTCATACTACTCCTTCTCTGTTCCGCGGGTGATATGGAGGTAAACCCAGGCCCTGCATGTCCCCAGGCACCCTCATTTGCAGAGATAGCCTGCAAAGTAATGTCATACTTTCCAGGTCCATACCCAAACAGTTCGAACTACTAATTCTGAAAATTACTCTCTCCAGAAATAAGTCTCTCACTGTTGCCGCCTGCTACCGACCCCCCTCAGCTCCCAGCTGTGCCCTGGACACCATTTGTGAATTGATTGCCCCCCATCTAGCTTCAGAGTTTGTTCTGTTAGGTGACCTAAACTGGGATATGCTTAAGACCCCGGCAGTCCTACAATCTAAGCTAGATGCCCTCAATCTCACACAAATCATCAAGGAACCCACCAGGTACAACCCTAACTCTGTAAGCAAGGGCACCCTCATAGACGTCATCCTGACCAACTGGCCCTCCAAATACACCTCCGCTGACTTCAACCAGGATCTCAGCGACCACTGCCTCATTGCCTGTATCCGCTACGGTGCCGCAGTCAAACGACCACCCCTCATCACTGTCAAACGCTCCCTAAAACACTTCTGTGAGCAGGCCTTTCTAATCGACCTGGCCCGGGTATCCTGGAAGGACATTGACCTCATCCCGTCAGTTGAGGATGCCTGGTCATTCTTTAAGAGTAACTTCCTCACCATTGTAGATAAGCATGCTCCGTTCAAAAAATGCAGAACTAAGAACAGATACAGCCCTTGGTTCACTCCAGACCTGACTGCCCTCGACCAGCACAAAAACATCCTGTGGTGGACTGCAATAGCATCGAACAGTCCCCGCAATATGCAACTGTTCAGGGAAGTCAGGAAGCAATACACGCAGTCAGTCAGGAAAGTTAAGGCCAGCTTCTTCAGGCAGAAGTTTGCATCCTGTAGCTCCAACTACAAAAAGTTCTGGGACACTGTGAAGTCCATGGAGAACAAGAGCACCTCCTCCCAGCTGCCCACTGCACTGAGGCTAGGGAACACGGTCACCACCGACAAATCCATGATTATCGAAAACTTCAACAAGCATTTCTCAACGGCTGGCCATGCCTTCCGCCTGGCTACTCCTACCTCGGCCAACAGCTCCGCCCCCCGCAGCACCTCGCCCAAGCCTCTCCAGGTTCTCCTTTACCCAAATCCAGATAACAGATGTTCTGAAAGAGCTGCAAAACCTGGACCCGTATAAATCAGCTGGGCTTGACAATCTGGACCCTCTATTTCTGAAACTATCCGCCGCCATTGTCGCAACCCCTATTACCAGCCTGTTCAACCTCTCTTTCATATCGTCTGAGATCCCCAAGGATTGGAAAGCTGCTGCAGTCATCCCCCTCTTCAAAGGGGAGACACCCTGGACCCAAACTGTTACAGACCTATATCCATTCTGCCCTGCCTATCTAAGGTCTTCGAAAGCCAAGTCAACAAACAGGTCACTGACCATCTCGAATCCCACCGTACCTTCTCCGCTATGCAATCTGGTTTCCGAGCCGGTCACGGGTGCACCTCAGCCACACTCAAGGTACTAAACGACATCATAACCGCCATCGATAAAAGACAGTACTGTGCAGCCGTCTTCATCGACCTTGCCAAGGCTTTCGACTCTGTCAATCACCAGATTCTTATCGGCAGACTCAGTAGCCTCGGTTTTTCGGATGACTGCCTTGCCTGGTTCACCAATTACTTTGCAGACAGAGTTCAGTGTGTCAAATTGGAGGGCATGCTGTCCGGTCCTCTGGCAGTCTCTATGGGGGTGCCACAGGGTTAAATTCTCGGGCCGACTCTTTTCTCTGTATATATCAATGATGTTGGTCTTGCTGCGGGCGATTCCCTGATCCACCTCTACGCAGACGACACCATTCTATATACTTTCGGCCCGTCATTGGACACTGTGCTATCTAACCTCCAAACAAGCTTCAATGCCATACAACACTCCTTCCGTGGCCTCCAACTGCTCTTAAACGCTAAACCAAATGCATGCTTTTCAACCGATCGCTGCCTGCACCCGCATGCCCGACTAGCATCACCACACTGGATGGTTCCGACCTTGAATATGTGGACACCTATAAGTACCTAGGTGTCTGGCTAGACTGCAAACTCTCCTTCCAGACCAATATCAAACATCTCCAATCGAAAACCTCATCCCCAACCTCATCTCCAACCTCATCCCCACAGTTTTTATTTATTTACTTTTCTGCTCTTTTGCACACCAATATCTCTACCTGTACATGATCATCTGATCATTTATCACTCCAGTGTTAATCTGCAATATTGTAATTATTCGCCTACCTCCTCATGCCTTTTGCACACATTGTATATAGACTCCGCTTTTTTGTACTGTGTTATTGACTTGTTAATTGTTTACTCCATGTGTAACTCTGTGTTGTCTGTTCACACTGCTATGCTTTATCTTGGCCAGGTCGCAGTTGCAAATGAGAACTTGTTCTCAACTAGCCTACCTGGTTAAATAAAGGTGAAATAAAAAAATAAAAAATAAACTGACAGGAAGCCCAGTACTGAGATGAAGCTCAGGCAGGTAGTAGGCTCCGGTAGATCCTGGCTGGCTGGCGGATCTGGAAGATTCTGGTTGACTAGCAGATCTGGAAGAGACTGGTTGACTGGCAGATCTGGAAGAGACTGGTTGACTGGCAGATCTGGAAGAGACTGGTTGACTGGCAGATCTGGAAAAGACTGGTTGACTGGCAGATCTGGAAGAATCTGGTTGACTGGCAGATCTAGAAGATCATGGCTGACTGGCGGATCTAGCTGCTCTATGCAGACTGACAGCTCTGGCAGCTCCATGCAGGCTGACAGCTCCTTGCAGACTGGCAGCTCTTTGCAGACTGACAGCTCCTTGCAGACTGACAGCTCTGGCAGCTCCATGCAGGCTGACAGCTCCTTGCAGACTGGCAGCTCTTTGCAGACTGACAGCTCTTTGCAGACTGACAGCTCTGGCTGCTTCATGCAGACTGACAGCACTGGCTGCTTCGAACAGACTGACATGTTTGACTACTCCATGCAGACTGACAGCTCTGGCTGCGTCATGCAGACTGACAGCTCTGACTGCTCCATGCAGGCTGACAGCACCCTGCAGACTGGTAGCTCTTTGCAGACTGACAGCTCTGGCTGCTTCATGCAGAATGACAGCACCTTGCAGACTGACAGCTCCCTGCAGACTGGCAGCTCAGGCTGCTCCGAACAGGCAGGAGGCTCCGGCAGCGCTGTAGAGGAGGAAGGCTCTGATAGCGCTGAACAGACAGGAGACTCCAGTAGCGCAGGAGGGAAGGAAGGCTCTGGCTGTGCTGAACAGGCGAGGCGCACAGAAGGCCTGGTGCGTGGTGCTGGAACTGGTGCTACAGGATTGAGGACACGCACAGGAAGCCTGGTGCGGGGAGCTGCTACCGGAGGACTGGTGTGTGGAGGTGGCTCTGGATAGACCGGACCGTGCAGGCGCACTGGAGCTCTTGAGCACCGAGCCTGCCCAAGCTTACCTGGCTCGATGCCCACTCTAGCCCGGCCAATAGGAAGGGCTGGTATGAACCGCACCGGGCTATGCACCCTTCCAGTGCGCTCCATAGCATAACACGGTGTCTGCCCGGTCTCTCTAGCCCACCGGTGAGCACAGGGAGTTTGCGTAGGTCTCCTACCTGGCATAGCCGTACTCCCATTAAGCCCCCCCCCCAAGATTTTTTTTGGGCTGCTTTTCAGGCTTCCATCCGCGTCGCCGTGCTGCCTCCTCATACCAGCGCCTCTCCGCTTTAGCCGCCTCTAGTTCTTCCTTGGGACGGCAATATTCTCCCGGCTGCGTCTAATATCATCTCCCAAGACCAGAAGTCCTTATATTGCTGCTCCTCACAATTAACAGGGAGAGTAGGCTCAGGTCTGACTCCTGACTCAGCCACTCTCTCTCTGCGTCCTCCCCCAATAAATATTTGGGGGTTACTTTCGGTTTTCGCTCTGCGCCGCCGTGTCTTTCTTTTCGACTCCATTCACCTATAGCCCTCTTCGCACAGCTCTAGCGAATCCCAGGCGGGCTCCTGCACTCTCTCTGGGTCGGCCGCCTCAAATCTCCTTCCACCCTCCTCACTATCCCTTCCACCCCCCAATCTCTCCCTGTCTTCACCATGTTCTGCCTTGCTTCCCACAGCCCCCGTTTAAAGAAACTCATGAGAAGCCAGAGCAGAAACCTGTCCCTATCCGTCCCTCTCGCTCTCCCTACACCCCTCTCTAACCTGGCCCACGTCAATACAAAATCCCCCTTTACCAAACCTAACAACACCCGTGCCCTAACCCAAACTACTCTGGCAAAGGCACAGTCCCAAAAGACATGGCGCACAGTCTCCTCCCTGCCACAAGAGGATCTTGGACAGGTGGGGGATTGCACCAAACTATACCGGTACAAGATGGAACGTACCGGCAAGCACTTATGGAGGCTCAACCAATTCAGGTCCATGAACCTGTTGTCCAGACCCCGCGCCTGCACTCCCTCCCAGACCACTTCCGAGATGCCCACTACAGGCGCCGGATTCCCTGCCTTTCTGACCTCCTCGTACAGGTGCCTGTGATCTAAACCTACTCGGGCAACTTCAACCTCAGGGTGCACACGCAGCCACTTGGCCGCATGACCAAAGTGCCACGGCAGCTGTTCCACCCGAGGACCCGTGTTAGACCACACCATTATGCTTCTCGCCTGATACGAGAAGAACACCCGCAGGAGGTAACCGGACGGGTGTATCACTGGCTGAGCAAGCTCCGTTAACAAGAAAGAAACAAAAATTGTGTCCAGCTTGAGGGGGAAATGTGGTACCCCCCTACCTCCCTCCCCGATGGGACAGATCATGCGTGCCCTGGCGACCCACTCGCACCTGCCACTCCACATAAACTGAAACACAAGCCTCACTAGAGGCCTCCTCAGACAAGGCGGCAATGGGTAGATGTATGCCAAATACAAAAGAGACGGCAACACATCCACCTTTAGGACCAGAACTTTGCCCATAAAAGACAAATACCTAGCCTTCCACATTGCTAGCTTCCTCTGTACCACTGCGATACACATGTTCCAGTTTAGCGTCGCTGAGCCGGAGGTCTCAAAATGGACCCCGAGAATCCTCAGAGCCCCCTCACAGAGAGATAACCCCCCAGGCACATCCGTTCTACCGCGCCATCTTCCGAAAAACTTGACGGAAGACTTTGCATGGTTCAGAACTGCTCCCGACGCTCGGGTGAAATCCCCAAAGATGGCAAGGGACCTTGTCAGGCACGAGTCCTTGCACAACAGCAAGGAAGTGTCGTCGGCGTACTGCGTCATCTTAACACGCAGCCCACCACTTCCAGGGATCAGCAAGCCTTCCACCCCTGCGTCTGCCCAAATGGCAGCCCCCAGAGGCTCCATGTACAGAACGAAGAGGAGAGCCGAGAGTGGGCACCCCTGCCTGACCCCCGACGAGAGGTCAAAAACGTCACCCAAGTGACTATTTACACTAACTCGGCACCCCGCTCCGACATATAATGTACGAATCCATCCTATAAACTTCTCCCCAAATCCTAATCGACCTAACTCTGAATAAAAAGGATCTATTTACGCGATCAAAGGCTTTCGCCTGATATAGCGCTGCTACCATTATCTTCAACCCAAGCGATGGAGTCCCTGATTAACTGTAGGTTCCATCTAATAGAGCGGCCCTCTACCCTGCACGTCTGATCCTCATGGACGACGTAGGGAAGGGCTGTGCGCAACCGGTCTGCTAAAACCTTTGCTAGTAGCTTGTAATCTACACACAGCATGGTCAACGGCCACCAGTTGCCAAGGTCTGTTACTTCCCCCTTCTTATATAAAGGTGACAGAAACTAGCTCCCTGGTACACAGAAAATACCCGAGCTCTGAAGCAAGCTTCCAGAAAATTGGAACGGAAATGGCGCCACACCAAACTGGAAGTCTTCCGACTAGCTTGGAAGGACGGTACCGTGCAGTACCGAAGAGCCCTTACTGCTGCTCGATCGTCCTATTTTTCTAACTTAATTGAGGAAAATAAGAACAATCCGAAATTCCTTTTTGATACTGTGGCAAAGCTAACTAAAAAGCAGCATTCCCCAAGAGAGGATGACTTTCACTTTAGCAGTGATAAATTCATGAACTTCTTTGAGGAAAAGATTATGATTATTAGAAAGCAAATTACGGACTCCTCTTTAAACCTGCGTATTCCTCCAAACCTCAGTTGTCCTGAGTCTGCACAACTCTGCCAGGACCTAGGATCAAGAGAGACGCTCAAGTGTTTTAGTACTATATCTCTTGACACAATGATGAAAATAATCATGGCCTCTAAACCTTCAAGCTGTATACTGGACCCTATCCCAACTAAACTACTGAAAGAGCTGCTTCCTGTGCTTGGCCCTCCTATGTTGAACATAATAAACGGCTCTCTATCCACTGGATGTGTACCAAACTCACTAAAAGTGGCAGTAATAAAGCCTCTCTTGAAAAAGCCAAACCTTGACCCAGAAAATATAAAAAACTATCGGCCTATATCGAATCTTCCATTCCTCTCAAAGATTTTAGAGAAGGCTGTTGCGCAGCAACTAACTGCCTTCCTGAAGACAAACAATGTATACGAAATGCTTCAGTCTGGTTTTAGACCCCATCATAGCACTGAGACGGCACTTGTGAAGGTGGTAAATGACATTTTAATGGCATCGGAACGAGGCTCTGCATCTGTCCTCGTGCTCCTAGACCTTAGTGCTGCTTTTGATACCATCGATCACCACATTCTTTTGGAGAGATTGGAAACCCAAATTGGTCTACACGGACATGTTCTGGCCTGGTTTAGGTCTTATCTGTCGGAAAGATATCAGTTTGTCTCTGTGAATGGTTTGTCCTCTGACAAATCAACTGTACATTTCGGTGTTCCTCAAGGTTCTGTTTTAGGACCACTATTGTTTTCACTATATATTTTACCTCTTGGGGATGTTATTCGAAAACATAATGTAAACTTTCACTGCTATGCGGATGACACACAGCTGTACATTTCAATGAAACATGGTGAAGCCCCAAAATTGCCCTCGCTAGAAGCATGTGTTTCAGACATAAGGAAGTGGATGGCTGCAAACTTTCTACTATTAAACTCGGACAAAACAGAGATGCTTGTTCTAGGTCCCAAGAAACAAAGAGATCTTCTGTTGAATCTGACAATTAATCTTAATGGTTGTACAGTCGTCTCAAATAAAACTGTGAAGGACCTCGGCGTTACTCTGGACCCTGATCTCTCTTTTGAAGAACATATCAAGACCATTTCAAGGACAGCTTTTTTCCATCTACGTAACATTGCAAAAATCAGAAACTTTCTGTCCAAAAATGATGCAGAAAAATTAATCCATGCTTTTGTCACTTCTAGGTTAGACTACTGCAATGCTCTATTTTCCGGCTACCCGGATAAAGCACTAAATAAACTTCAGTTAGTGCTAAATACGGCTGCTAGAATCCTGACTAGAACCAAAAAATTTGATCATATTACTCCAGTGCTAGCCTCTCTACACTGGCTTCCTGTCAAAGCAAGGGCTGATTTCAAGGTTTTACTGCTAACCTACAAAGCATTACATGGGCTTGCTCCTACCTACCTCTCTGATTTGGTCCTGCCGTACATACCTACACGTACGCTACGGTCACAAGACGCAGGCCTCCTAATTGTCCCTAGAATTTCTAAGCAAACAGCTGGAGGCAGGGCTTTCTCCTATAGAGCTCCATTTTTATGGAACGGTCTGCCTACCCATGTCAGAGACGCAAACTCGGTCTCAACCTTTAAGTCTTTACTGAAGACTCATCTCTTCAGTGGGTCATATGATTGAGTGTAGTCTGGCCCAGGAGTGGGAAGGTGAACGGAAAGGCTCTGGAGCAACGAACCGCCCTTGCTGTCTCTGCCTGGCCGGTTCCCCTCTTTCCACTGGGATTCTCTGCCTCTAACCCTGTTACGGGGCTGAGTCACTGGCTTGCTGGGGCTCTCTCGTGCCGTCCCTGGGGGGGTGCGTCACCTGGGTGGGTTGATTCACTGTTGTGGTCGGCCTGTCTGGGTTGCCCCCCCCTTGGGTTGTACCGTGGCGGAGATCTTTGTGGGCTATACTCGGCCTTGTCTCAGGATGGTAAGTTGGTGGTTGAAGATATCCCTCTAGTGGTGTGGGGGATGTGCTTTGGCAAAGTGGGTGGGGTTATATCCTTCCTGTTTGGCCCTGTCCGGGGTGTCCTCGGATGGGGCCACAGTGTCTCCTGACCCCTCCTGTCTCAGCCTCCAGTATTTATGCTGCAGTAGTTTATGTGTCGGGGGGCTAGGGTCAGTTTGTTATATCTGGAGTACTTCTCCTGTCCTATTCGGTGTCCTGTGTGAATCTAAGTGTGCGTTCTCTAATTCTCTCCTTCTCTCTCTCTCTCGGAGGACCTGAGCCCTAGGACCATGTCCCAGGACTACCTGACATGAGGACTCCTTGCTGTCCCCAGTCCACCTGGCCATGCTCCTGCTCCAGTTTCAACTGACCTGAGCCCTAGGACCGTGCCCCAGGACTACCTGACATGAAGGCTCCTTGCTGTCCCCAGTCCACCTGACTGTGCTGCTGCTCCAGTTTCAACTGTTCTGCCTTATTATTATTCGACCATGCTGGTCATTTATGAACATTTGAACATCTTGGTCATGTTCTGTTATAATCTCTACCCGGCACAGCCAGAAGAGGACTGGCCACCCCACATAGCCCGGTTCCTCTCTAGGTTTCTTCCTAGGTTTTGTCCTTTCTAGGGAGTTTTTCCTAGCCACTGTGCTTTTACACCTGCATTGTTTGCTGTTTGGGGTTTTAGGCTGGGTTTCTGTACAGCACTTTGAGATATCAGCTGATGTACGAAGGGCTATATAAATAAATTTGATTTGATTTGATTTGATTTGACAGCACACCAACAGCCATTGATCCCCCCGGGACCCCCGTCTCAAGGATGGCCTTCAAGACTTCGAGGACCACTGGTCCAAGTATACCCCAAAACTTGAGATAAAACTCAGCCAGCAGCCCATCCATCCCAGGCACCTTCCCTTTTCCCATCCTCCTAAGAGCGCTCTCAACCTCTTCTAGTGAGATCTGGGCCTCCATCACTTCTCTAATGTCCTCCGGCAACCGCCTGGACAAGTGTTCTGAAAACACATTTCCCTGCTCTACATCTATTTCCCTTTCCTTAAATAAACCTTGGAAATGATCAGTTGTCACCCTGACCATATCCTCTGGTTCTCTAACTATACTACCATTTTCTTCCCTAACACCATGCATTACCTTCCTACTCTGTCTGGCCCTAACCATCTTAAAGAACATAGCAGAACAAGTCTCATTATGTTCTAGAAAGCCACCATGCGCACGCTCCAGGAAAGCTCGAGCTCCCCTGCATTACCACAAAAGAATCCTCCACTTTTACCTCCCTGTGCCCACACAAAATCCCTACCCCCGATGAGTGCACCCCCCAATACCCCAAACCGACTCCCCCTTGTCCCACTCCCTCTTAAACCTACTAACATCCCCTCCACCCCTCAGGTGAACCTCCTGTAAAAAACAAAAATCAAACCCCACACCCTCCAAATAACTAAAAACCGCCCTCCTCTTAACAAAATCCCTTAAACCCCTTACATTTAAACTAACAAAAGTAAAATTAGACCCCATGAAAAAATAAAAACATGTAATACACTCAAATTCTAAACCCAGACAGAAAAAAAACAAAAACAGGAGACTCACCCGATGCTCCCCTGCTCTATATCTACTGGTGAGAACACCATCCGTACTCCCGACACCCGCCCCTCTTCCTCCATCTCACCATCCCAGGATGCAGGAATAGTGTTTGGCTCCGGGGTGCCCTGCACCCTGGGTCTACCCCCACAATCCTCCCCCTCCCCAGTGTTGCAGCTGGTTTGGAAAAGAATCGGGGAGGCTGAGTCCCCAAACAAAAAACTCCCCACCTCCTCCTGTACCCAGTCCTGAGTCTTGTTAGGTGTGTCCCCACCCAACAGAACTTGAGGGCCTGGGGAAACCAGCAGCAACCCAGAGGTTTCTCCCACCCCCATCACTCTCTTGGCCATCCCCTCCCTCTCACTGCCGGCCAATCGCACCCTCCTCTTCATTCTCTTCTTTGGTGATGGCGGCAGTGGAGAGATACCACCCTCCCCCCCCCCCCGCCAGCTCCTCCACCATACCCCTCATCTCTTCCACCAGGGCACTTTCCCCACAGTCCACTTGCTCTTCCACCGTCTCCTTCTCTACCACTCCTCCCTCGCTTTCTTCTCTCTCATGCTCCTCCACTCGGTTGCCTTCTTCCGTTGCTTTTCCTGGTTCTCCTACTCCCGTGCCTTCCGTTTTCTTCTCTCTTCCATCCGCCGCTTCTTGCTCCTCCTCCTTCCTTGTGGCCTTCCCCTCTGGACCTGTACTCTGGTCATGAGGCGTGCTTCCTTCCCCTCCTCTTCTTCCCCCATCCCCCGCCCCTGGTCCCCCCCAGCCGCAGACGCATATGACCTCTGACGGGCCGGGCACCCCCGCCACAGGTGTGCTGACGAGCCACACCCATGGCACATCTTAGGCTTGTCACAATCCCTCGCCGCGTGTTCCTCAGATCCACAAAATCTGCATTTTCTTGTGCTGCACGAGGCGAATATGTGACCGTAGGCCATACAGCACCTGCAAAATGGGGGCTGACGTGCATAAAACAACGTCCCCCTGTCAGCCCCTAGGGAGAACATAGCAAGAGGATGGAGGTAGCCACCATGTCCCTTTGGGTCCTCTCTGAGGAGGGCCTGGAAGCCTCTCCTCCCATTCCAAAACCCAAGGGAGTCTTTGAGGTGCCTTGCTGAGGAGACGTTATCCATGTATCTCCCCAGAAAAGCCCTCACCTCTTCGTCCTTTAACGTAAGGGTTGTAAATGTTGACAGTTACAACCCTAAAGTTATTCTTCGCCAGGCTTGTTATTTCATAGTGGCACATCGGCCTCTCACCTCCCACTGCTCTTGCCCTTCTCAGGATATCATCGTGTTTTTCCTCTGTATATAGTGCCACGTCGTATGCTCCCTCCAACGAGTTGCCTTGGAAACAAAACACGTCCTTCACCGTCAGCTTTAGAATCCCCATCAATATTATCCTTCCAAAAGTTTCGCGTCCTAAAGGCTCCAACTCCTTTTCCTTCCAAGCAAACCGAATCGTGTTGGCCAGCCCAATCCCAGGGACCGACCGTGTTGATGTATTTAGCACCATCTCCGCAAGGAGAATGGCGCTCGTTCTCTTCTTCCAAAACAAGTAAAAAAGAAAAACCAAAGTGACCGAGCCTATCTGGTGAAACTACACAGAGACAGGAACAATCACCCACAAAATACAAAGCGAAACCAGGCTACCTAAATACGGTTCCCAATCAGAGACAACGAGAATCACCTGACTCTGATTGAGAACCGCCTCAGGCAGCCAAGCCCATAGAACACCCCTACTCAGCCGCAATCCCAATAATACAAAATCCCCAATACGAAATACAACAACATAAACCCATGTCACACCCTGGCCTGACCAAAATATTAAAGAAAACACAAAATACTAAGACCAAGGCATGACATGGTGGGGGTGAAAGAAAGGCTACAAGGTTGTTTTATGAAACTCCACATGAGAAGATTTATTAAACTTTTGTCATGTCTTAGATGGTACAGAGCAACACTGAAAACAAGAAAAATATGCATGTACTGATTCTGCTGCCCAAACTAATATTTACACATTAAATAAAAATGCATGAGTGTGAACAGAACACATTGTTAGTTTCTGTTGGTTTCTCAACAGAAACTTTAAAGTTAGGGTTCATGTCAAAACATCAAAATAGATTGGAAATGTCATGTTATTGTATATTGGGTGGGAATGTACCTGCAGTTGTGTCAGTATTCTGTATCACAGATTACATTGTTGTGTTGACTTTCCGATACTGATTATACAGACTCTGGTAAAGAGGTTAATGTAAATATAGTTTGCTGACTTCCTTCTAAGGCCAGCAAAGTAATGAATGTGCTGCCATAACTCTCTCCATCTATTAAGTGGGGCAGCAGGTACACTAGTTGTTAAGAGCATTGGGACGGTAACAAAAGGTCGCTGGTTCGAATCCCTGAGCCGAGCTGGTGAAAATCAGAGCAAGGCACTTAACCCTAATTGCGCCTGTAAGTTGCTTTGGAAAAGAGCGTATGCAAAATGTAATGGTTACTACCCTGCTCTAGTCCGGCTGTTCTGAAGGGGCTGAAAATAACCCAGTCAAAGCAAGATAAGAGAAAGTTAAAGATTTAGGGTGGAAAGGAAGTGGGATAGGGAGAGAAACAGGTATCAAGCTCTTGGATGAGAAGGGGCATGGTGACAATGCCAGCATACATGAAAAAGAGGACACACATTCAGTTCTTATTCCTGTTTAGTAACAGGATTATATTTGAGGCAAAGTGGAATTTCAGGACAAATGGGAGAAAAGCAACTGAGTAGTGTACAGACAAAAATGTCTTGAGTTATTTTATTATATCCATTATGTCATGGTGTGAAAACTTAATATAAAGTTAAGCAAAGGTTTTTGTTAAAATGTACTATGTTGAAAACACAAAACAATACATAAATTATTTTGCTAATATTGCTTAACAATTTAAACAGCGCCTCAGTATAACTTCATCATAAATGGTGGAAAACAGTAAACTGTTAAAATATTTTTTTTAAATCTAAAATACATTTAAACAATTCTACAAAAATATATTTTTATATTGTATGATAGTTGCCATGGTAAATGTATACTACAATACAAACTGTCTTGAGAAACGTACTCAGCAAAATACTGCTGGTGTAGGTCGATTCACATTTGATTGATTGGTTTGCTATTTTCAACGATGCATCACAATGAACCATTACAGACAAGGCAGTGCAAGTAGCAAGTCAATTATGGTGCAGTAAAAATACAATTCAACATGTCAATGTTAGTTCAATTATAGTCAATTCATGTGACCCTTTGAATAAAATCACTGAATCAAATTGTTGACCATTTAATATTGTTATTAGGCTTTATTCTAATACGGTTTTTGGAAGTTGTTCTCATCATGCCTGCTCTTCTGCCTGTTTTTCTGCTTATCCATGGTTTCCCAACTGAAACAAAGAAAATGACATATCATCATACAGGTCATTATTACATCCCATTAAGGTGCAGAACGTTCCGTTTGCATGCTGGTGGGCAGGGAGACCCTCAGCTCTGCTAAAACCATCTAAAACTATTGAAAACTATGTGCAGATTAACCTAAACCACACATACAGTTATAATACACTTTTATTTTACCCCAATATCCAATTAATGTGGCCAATATTGAGAGATTGAGATGTAATTCAGCTGTTTTTGGGCACTGTACTTCATCAAAAGCTGGCCGCGCTTAATCCCCAGTTAGAAAAGGACAAAGTCAAAAAGCATGTTACTTATAATGTGATCCAAAGTTAGCCAGTCCTCCAGTCACACAATGACCTCAAACACAACCTGTTACTCTGACACTAGCTGGCGCTAACGAAAAGGCCTGTAGCCATTACTGCAATTATGGGGAACATGCAAATGGTTGTTGAGCTGGCAGATGTAATAAGTCTATTGGTCATTATATTCAAAAACACCCCCTCCCTTCCTCCCAGTTATACCTTCAGATAAACAGAGAACACTGTGTGTGTGTGTGTGTGTGTGTGTGTGTGTGTGTGTGTGTGTGTGTGTGTGTGTGTGTGTGTGTGTGTGTGTGTGTGTGTGTGTGTGTGTGTGTGTGTGTGTGTGTGTGTGTGTGTGTGTGTGTGTGTGTGTGTGTGTGTGTGTGTGTGTGTGTGTGTGTGTGTGTGTGTGTGTGTGTGTGTGTGTGATGACCACTATCATACCTTTAGCACAGATGTCCATGCAGCTTTGTCTAGATGAACTGCTCACACATCCTGGAGGCTGAGTTGTAGTAGTAGCGCGGTATAGATGCAGCACACCCTCCTTTATCCAGGGGATCCAGGCAGAGCACAGGAGTAGCTGTCGAGTACATAAAACAACTATAACAACTCTGGGAGAGAGTAGGCTACTCTTCAGCTAACATTAACCAAGACGCTCATCTGTGGTAGTCTAACCTAGCCTGGGTGCCAGTCTGTTTGGTAATGTAACCTAGCCTGGGTGCCAGTCTGTTTGGTAATGTAACCTAGCCTGGGTGCCAGCCTGTTTGGTAATGTACCCTAGCCTGGGTGCCAGCCTGTTTCTGATCTGTCGCCAACTCCTTATGGAACTCTCATGCCAAACATAACAAGGAGTGGCCAGGAGTTGAACAGCTAAATAGATGGGTAACCAGGCTACATCTCTAGTTTCTTAATAACGTAAGTAGATATAAAATTGAAAGAGGATACTGGATGGAATCATTTCAGAATAATATTGTTATAGAAAAACAGGACAATAGGCAGAGAGTAGGCTACTCTTCAGCTTGCTTTGTCTCATTTTCGACCGACAGGCTCATCCCCAGCTTCTGAACATAAACAGACGAACAACTGAGAGAAATGTATGGAATAATTTCAGGACAATGCCTGAGAGAATTAAGGCACTCAGATACTGTGTGACTCATGAGTATAGTATTGATAAAGGAGACTGTTAGAGTGTCAGGATTGGTCCTTTTTGTACTGGTCCTTCTTTGTTTTTTTTGTTTTGTATCCCCTTTTTCTCCCCAATTTCGTGAAATCCAATCACAATCTCGTCTCATCACTGGATCTCCCCAACGGGCTCAGGAGAGGCGAAGGTCGAGTCATGCGTCCCCCGAAACATGACCCGCCAAACCTCGCTTCTTAACACTTAACTTGTAAGCCAGCCGCACCAATGTGTCAGAGGAAACACTGTTCAACTGACTACCGAAGTCAGCCTGCTGGTGCACGGCCCACCACAAGGAGTCGCTAGAGCGCGATGAACCTGGGATCGAACCTGGGATCGAATCCCAGGCTGTAGTGCCTTAGATTGCTGCGCCACTTGGGAGGCTGGTACTGGTCCTTCTATCTAGTTTGAGTATAGTATTGATTAGAGGTTGACCGATTCATTGGAATGGCTGATTAATTAGGGCTGATTTCAAGTTTTCATAACAATCGGAAATCGGTATTTTTGGACACCGATTTGGCCGATTAAAAAAAAAAAATCTTACACCTTTATTTAACTAGGCAAGTCAGTTAAGAACACATTCTTATTTTCAAAGACAGCCTAGGAATTGTGGGTTAACTGCCTCGTTCAGGGGCAGAACGACAGATTTTCACCTTAACATCTCGGGGGATTCGATCTTGCAACCTTACAGTTAACTAGTCCAACGCTCTAACCACCTGCCTCACGGGGAGCCTGCCTGATACGCGAATGCAGTAAGCCAAGGTAAGTTGCTATCTAGCATTAAACTTATCTTATAAAAATCTATCAATCAATCACATTCACGAGTTAACTACACATGGTTGATGATATAACTAGTTTATCTAGCGTGTCCTGCGTTGCATATAATCGATGCGGTGCGTATCATTGCTCCAATGTTTACCTAACCATGAACATCAATGCCTTTCTTAAAGTCAATATAGAGAAGTATATATTTTTTAACTTGCATATTTTGCTAAAAGAAATCCAGGTTAGCAGGCAATATTAACCGGGTGAAATTGTGTCACTTCTCTTGGGTTCATTGCACGCAGAGTCAGTGTATATGCAACAGTTTGGGCCGCCTAATTTGCCAGAATTATACGTAATTATGACATAACATTGAAGGTTGTGCAATGTAACAGGAACATTTAGACTACTGGATGCCACCCCTTAGATAAAATACGGAACGGTTCTGTATTTCACTGAAAGAATAAACTTTTTGTTTTCGAGATGATAGTTTCCGTATTCGACCATATTAATGACCTAAGGCTCGTATTTCTGTGTGTTATTATGTTATAACTAAGTCTATGATTTGATAGAGCAGTCTGACTGAGCAGCAGCAGGCTAGTAAGTATTCATTCAAACAGCACTCTGTGCGTTTTGCCGGCAGCTCTTCGTTGTGCGTCAAGCATTGCTCTGTTTATGACTTCAAGCCTATCAACTCCATAGATTAGGCTGGTGTAACCGATGTGAAATGGCTAGCTAGTTAGCGGTGTGCACTCTAATAGCGTTTCAAACTTCACTCGCTCTGAGACTTGGAGTGGTTGTCCCCCTTGCTCTGCATGGGTAACGCTGCTTCGAGGGTGGCTGTTGTCATTGTGTTCCTGGTTCGAGCCCAGGGAGGAGTGAGAAGAGGGACGGAAGCTATACTATTACACTGGCAATACTAAAATGCCTATAAGAACATCCAATAGTCAAAGGTAAATGAAATACAAATGGTATAGAATAGTCCTATAATTCCTATAATAACTACAACCTAAAACTTCTTACCTGGGAAAATTGAAAACTCATGTTAAAATGAACCACCAGCTTTCATATGTTCTCATGTTCTGACCAAGGAACTTAAACATTAGCTTTCTTACATAGCACATATTGCACTTTTACTTTCTTCTCCAACACCTTGTTTTTGCATTATTTAAACCAAATTGAACATGTTTCATTATTTATTTGGGGCTAAATTGATTTTATTGATGTATTATATTAAGTTAAAATAAGTGTTCATTCAGTATTGTTGTAATTGTCATTATTACAAATAAAATATATATATTTTTTAAATCGGCCAATTAATCGGTATCAACTTTTTTTGGTCCTCCAATAAATCGGTATCGGTATTGAAAAATCATAATCGGTCGACGTCTAGTATTAATCCGTGGAGGCTGCTGAGGGGAGGACAGCTCATAATAATGGCTGGAATGGAGCAAATGGAATGGCATCAAACACATGTGTTCAATGTATTTGGTACCATTCCACCTATTCCTCTCCAGCCATTACCACGAGCCCGTCCTCCCCAATTAAGGTGCAACCAACCTCCTGTGGTATTGATAGAGGTGACCGTTAGAGCTTCACGGTTGGTCCTTTTGCACTGGTCCTTATATCCAGTTTCATTTTCATTTCATATTGCATGTCATCATGGCCAGACTTTTGATGAGGATGTGGCTGGTTGCAATTAAATTGCCAAATTTCATGAAAAAGCTTCCTCTAATCTTGTTTCTACATCATTCCAAAGTAATACAGCGTTAATAACACAATAGAGTGAACACCTTTATTTAACTAGGCAAGTCAGTTACAAGCAATTCTTATTTGCAATGATGACCTACTCTGGCCAAACCCCGACGATGCTGGGCCAATTGTGCACCGCCCTATAAGCCCATGCTCAACGCTGGATGTGGAAAGGTTTTCCCTATTGTGGTCTGCAGTACTCCATGCAAGACAACTGGTCCTTAAAGCGGTTCGCGTTGCCCTGACAGCCTCCGTAGATGAACTGCTCACACCGCATGGTGATAATGTTGAAGAAGTAGCTTGGCCAATAGGCCTCACAGGGACCCGCATCTTTCTGTAACCTGCAGATCTGGGGGACCTCTGGTGGGGTGGAGAAGGTGAAAAGAAACACATTCTTATAGGAACTATTGAAAAATGAAATGGGTCTCATTGTATCGTCTTTTATCCTGAATTGGTTTGGATTTCCATTTCAAAACCCCAAAACTTTTCTAAAGTGCTGTCGGCTATATGTTCATACAATTCATGACTTAGAATTGTTTTGATGACATAAAATAAATGGCCTATAGTCTAAATAAAAAAATAAAACTGAACTTGATGAATATTTAAATGCAAAGAAAAACTACTGAGAATACCACACAAAAACAGACTTGTATAAACAAATAAAAACGTACTTGGTATTCTAAAACATGCTTTCTGACACGCCAGAAAACTCATGAAGTTGTTTGCATTCCCTTGGCACCCTCCATAGACAAACTCTTCGCATTGTTGAGTGAAAGTATTGTAGTAGTAACGTTGGAGATATACTTTGCAAGGTCCCACATCTACTTGAAGTTGACACACCTCTGAAATTAGCAGAAACACACAACATCAACACTATTGTTGGCTGCAAAATTAGGTCAAGGAATCTCTGAAGTACAGATTCATGTCGACAACAACTTTATCACTACTGAAAAGTCATGAGCCAACGCCCATCGATTGATTATGATTGCAAAGTATTTTGGCGTCGAGAAAAACGAATACAATATTAATGTGGCTATTACCAGTTACGGTATTACAAATACATCAAATTTACATCATTTTTCTTTACCTTGTGTCGGTGAAAATGCAACAACGTAACAAAAAGAGCATGAAAGGATCAGAAAAATCAATGAACTGAGCTCCATTGTTGTAGATTTTCCCCAAGTTCAATTCTCCTAACTCTTCTAACTTTTCGCACCATCAGTACAGTCATTTATACTCTTGTAAACGCTTTCCCAAACGAGGGGCGGGCTATAATGGCTCATTTCCATACAAACCCGAAGTAGGAACGACCTGATTAATGTTTTGATCTGCATCATAGACAACGTCACGTTCATACACTGTTGAACTAATAACGCAATATGTCCAACGTCCTTCATCGCGCGCAATAGATACGGTCCAAACATTGATGTGGAAAGAGACGACAATAAATGTAGGCTCGTCTGGGAATGAAACTATTATGGGAGTATCATGAGAAGAAGGATTTGTTAACATATTTATGACCATATGTGTCATAACATATGACAATGTTAATTATTGTTTTTTTCTTCTCCTTTATTTAACTTGTCAAGTCAGTTAACAACGAATTCTTATTTACAATGACGGCCCACCCCGGTCAAACCGCTGGGCTGGGCCAATTGTGCGCTGCCCTATGGCACAGCCCAATCACAGCCAGATATGATTAAGCCTGGATTTGAACAAGGACTATAGTGACGCCTCTTGCACTGAGAGGCAGTGCCTTAGACCACTGCACCACTCACTTTGCAAAGTGGTTTCTAGTAATGAATTATAACAAATTATTAGATCTAGAATTTGAGAGTTTATTTATTAATGTGGGCAACAGGCTTTTAACGTTCTATTCGGTTCATGTTTAAGCCCTAAATCTAATTCAGATTAATGAAATTCAAATCAAATTTGATTTGTCACATACACATGGTTAGCAGATGTTAATGCGAGAGTAGCAAAATGCTTGTGCTTCCAGTTCCGACAATGCAATAATAACCAACAAATAATCTAGCTAACAATTCCAAAACTACTACAAGTGTAAGGGGATAAAGAATATGTACATAAACATATATGAATGAGTGATGGTACAGAGCGGCATAGGCAAGATACAGTAGATGATATCGAGTACAGTATATACATATGAGATGAGTATGTAAACAAAGTGGCATAGTTAAAGTGGCTAGTGATACATGTATTACATAAAGATGCAGTAGATGATATAGAGTACAGTATATACGTATACATATGAGATGAATAATGTAGGGTATGTAAACATTATATTAGGTAGCATTGTTTAAAGTGGCTAGTGATATATTTTACATAATTTCCCATCAATTCCCATTATTAAAATGGCTGGAGTTAAGTCAGTGTGTTGGCAGCAGCCACTCAATGTTAGTGGTGGCTGTTTAACAGTCTGATGGCCTTGAGATAGAAGCTGTTTTTCAGTCTCTCGGTCCAAGCTTTGATGCACCTGTACTGACCTCGCCTTCTGGATGAAGGAGTGAACAGGCAGTCGCTCGGGTGGTTGTTGTCCTTGATGATCTTTATGGCCTTCCTGTGACATCGGGTGGGGTAGGTGTCCTGGAGGGCAGGTAGTTTGCCCCCGGTGATGCGTTGTGCAGACCTCACTACCCTCTGGAGAGCCTTACGGTTGTGGGCGGAGCAGTTGATACAGCCCGCCAGGATGCTCTCGATTGTGCATCTGTAGAAGTTTGTGAGTGCTTTTGGTAACAAGCCAAATTTCTTCAGCCTCCTGAGGGTTGAAGAGGCGCTGCTGCGCCTTCTTCACGATGCTGTCGGTGTGGGTGGACCAATTCAGTTTGTCTGTGATGTGTACGCAGAGGAACTTAAAACTTACTACCCTCTCCACTACTGTTCCATCGATGTGGATAGGGGGGTGTTCCCTCTGCTGTTTCCTGAAGTCCACAATCATCTCCTTAGTTTTGTTGACGCTGAGTGTGAGGTTATTTTCCTGACACCACACTCCGAGGGCCCTCACCTCCTCCCTGTAGGCCGTCTCGTTGTTGTTGGTAATCAAGCCTACCACTGTTGTGTCGTCCGCAAAATTGATGATTGAGTTGGAGGCGTGCGTGGCCACGCAATCGTGGGTGAACAGGGAGTACAGGAGAGGGCTCAGAACGCACCCTTGTGGGGCCCCAGTGTTGAGGATCAGCGGGGTGGAGATGTTGTTGCCTACCCTCACCACCTGGGGGCGGCCCATCAGGAAGTCCAGAACCCAGTTGCACAGAGCGGGGTCGAGACCCAGGGTTGAATGCCGAGCTGTAGTCGATGAACAGCATTCTCACATAGGTATTCCTCTTGTTCGATTGCATCGTCTGTGGACCTATTTGGGCGGTAAGCAAATTGGAGTGAGTCCGCATGTTTTGGTTGCGGGCCGTGTCAGTGGCACTGTATTGTCCTCAAAGCGGGCAAAAAAGTTATTTAGTCTGCCTGGGAGCAAGATATCCTGGTCCGTGACGGGGCTGGTTTTCTTTTTATAATCCGTGATTGACTGTAGACCCTGCCACATACCTCTTGTGTCTGAGCTGTTGAATTGAGATTCTACTTTGTCTCTATACTGACGCTTAGCTTGTTTGATTGCCTTGCGGCGGGAATAGCTACACTGTTTGTATTCGGTCATGGTTCCGGTCACCTTGCCCTGATTAAAAGGGTAAGGTGTGTGTGTAAATAGTCCACACACTCACTACAAAATATTGCCTTGTCTCTAAGGAAGTGATACAGTATATAACATTAACACATTGAGCTTATGTCATTCTTTATTGTGTCATCGTAACCATCACATCTGGATGTTTCCCAATAAAACAAAACAATCACAACTCTGGGCATCCATGCAGGATCTGCCTTGGTGAACTTTATTATCTTTTCTCTTTACATCAATAGAAATGTAAACCGGTGGGAACTCTAAAAGGTATGTAGATACATGTTTCAAAAAGGACCAACTCAGTGGCCTTGTAGTTAGTGTCCACCCTGAGATCGGACGACTGTACAAATATGGCCCAATTCCTCTCAAGCTGCCTCAACGCTATGAGCCAAGGCTTGTGCAAGGCTACTTAGCTTTCAACAAGGAGAGTGGAGTGAGAAAATGTCATATGAGCTGCTTTATAATGTGTCCTATTTCTGTCCTAAAAGCCATACAAAATGTAGGCTAATACATCCATAGGCTACACATCTCTACACATGATGGTTCCATGTGGCTCAGTTGGTAGCACTTACAAAGCCAGGGTTGTGGGTTCGATTCCCATGGGGGCTCAGTATCAACATGTATGAACTCACTACTGTAAATTGCTCTGGATAATAGTATCTGATAAAATGTCTAAAATTGATTCCTAAGTCGATGCTTTTTTTATCTGCACTGAAAACTCATGTAACCTTGCTTCATCCCAAAGGCATTGAACATGTAGACTAATAGTTACTTAGATTACTAGCCTTCGCATCTCATGGAGGCAGCTGCTGCCATATCTCTCTATGATTTCAGTTGAAGCTCATCCATCCCATGTACTTTACTTCCTGGAGAACTGCTGTCATTGTCATATTCGTAAAGATTATGTATCCTTCAACATGACAGGTTGAGGGTAAACTCAGATTAGCCTTCTTGTCATGCTAACCTGAACGGCCGTGTCATTCCCCTTGACCTATATCTGCATTGAAACAGTGAAGAGAATCACATGCAAAATATTGTTGGTATCCACATACTGTTCATATTCTTCCACTCTCATCGCAATTCTTAGACATCATAACAACACAACAGCCATGTGGATTAAAAAAGAGACTCATAACAGACACCTGGAGAGTGGCCCTATGGCCTCTACTATGATGCTGCAGTGTTGGATTAAAGGGCATAGTTTTAATCAGATTAAGAGATTAGGATGTTTATGCAGATTACTTTATAACCCGGATTGAGGGAGAGGAGAGAGATTTCTCTGGCAGTATTCAGAGGTGGAAGACAGTTACCCGTAAAACGCAGTAAGTCATTTTTTCTTGTCCAATTAATATAAATATTTGATAAATTGATGTCATTACATTAATTAATCTAGCAAGCATAGGGAATGGATCATCTGAGTGTAGTATTGGGGGCAATTTTTATAAAATAAAATAATATCCACAGCCCTAATCAACAAAATAACAAAAGATACGCAACCTAATGCATACAATGATGATTGTCATGGTTCTACGAGACACATTCTAAAATAGTTTTTGTGAGTGTGGCTCTTCTTTAAGAATATGTTTACCTTCCATTTGGCAACAATGTATTTCTATTCTTTGACAGACAATGCCGGGGGTGATAAATATGGACGAGTTGACAGACGTGGATAAGGCTAAAATGGAAAGAGACCAAAAGAAGATTGAAGTCAAGCTTGAGAGATGGATGGTAAATCTGACACCTTACTTTGATACTTTTTCCAATTGTAAAAGTAATATCTATGTAATAATAATAAGTGGGATAGTAATACATTTGTACTGTATTTTAAACATGGATAAAAGCCATGAAATGTTCCAAAGTGGAATGGATTGGTCATCAAAAGAGACTGTAATGACAGGTAACCTAGCGGTCAGGAGACAGTAACTGAAAAGTCGCTGTTCATGTAGTTGGCTCGGGATTCAAACCAATCTGTCCATGTGCCCTTGAGCAAAGCATATAAACATAATTGCTCCAGTAAGTCGCTCTGGATAAGAGCGTCTTCCAAATGACTAAAATGTAAATGCATGCTTGATATTACAGTTGTGTGTGTTACATGTTAACCCTTCTTTTGTACGACAGACGTCTAAGTGCTGTACTGAGTTTATGGAGGCAGTTCAGGCCGGTGTAGAAGAGGACACTCTGGTCAAAGGCATCGCAGAAGACAAGAACCCATTCAAGGAGTTGAAAGGTGGATGTGTCGTCTGCTGAAGAGGACAGGAGTCAGAACAGACAGTGGAGCTTTTCTTTCACTGATTAGACCCTCTCTAGTGCCCAAGGACATGGCCCCTTCCTAGGAAACATAGCTCGATCACCAATAGCTAACCGAGAGGATATGGTAAAACAAACAGATGTAAATAAATCTAAATCTCATGAAACCATGTAAATGAATCCTTCTAGATTGTGATCCCTCCTTGGAGTGATGCAGGAAATAAGGGTTGTTTTTGGAATGATTGTCAGAGGTTTGTTGGATGGTTTATATTGTCAGTAAAGAGCTTGTCTCCCATGAGACTGTCTATAGTCTGAGTGTGCACCATCTGTTTCATTATTGGACAAAACCACAGTAATTAAATGAGCTTGTTTACAACTACATGTGCTGCGCATGTGCAGCTCATTGACGCACACACAACATAAACTGTTACTTACACAGAAATGGCTCAGCGACTGAATTTGGTAGTAAGCCGTCATTTCTCTAAATTAACCTCGCTAAGCAGTACAAGGAAGCTGGCTGAAAATGTGTCATCTAAACCCAAAACGGCCAGTGGTTCAGAGATAACGGCTGATCATTTACTCTACACACCAGAGCATTTTGCGTTGAAGGAATCTCTTAAAAAGGTATGCAAGACTGGTAGCCAGTTAGTTAGCGTACCATTACAACAATGAACCACATAATAATACAATCATGATTCAATTTCACACAAAGTTAATAATAATATAGCTTTCGTGGATGTGAATATTGGTAGTATAACTTGCAAATGATAATCGCACTTTAAGGACCATGAAAGTAGGTGAGAGGTCACTAGCAGAAAGGCTAACTCGACACAAACGACTCTTTTTTTCTATTCGTATTTGAATAAAGTTTCAGTTCTATCCTACGACAATATTTCGCAATATTACAAGCACCACAACCTGAACAAAACAGAAAAAGCTGTATTAGTTGGATACAGCCTTGTGGGAGAAAAAAACAAACATCCACTGACTCACGTGACGTTTGACTGAATTTGACATAGATACAGTACTTTGTTATTGTAGTTATAAAACGAATCTGATTGATATATACCACTTATAGACAACCAAATATTAATGTTATTTATGAAATATTGCACTACAATTGTAGCCCTCGTTATGGTTGAAACATTTTGCTGCTTGGTTGAAACAAACATCTCTGTGTTTCTGTCACGATCAGCGACAGTGAATTATTTTGTTAATCAATATTTCAATGTCATTCATTCAACCTGCCAAACATCAAGCACATGTCGTATTCATACACAATTGTCCCAATGCATTTATAACTGGAATTTTGTCAAATTAATCTACCTCTGATTTTTGCCTGTTGTTTAATCCCTGAGTAGAATCTGCTTCATAAACCTGTACTTGAATATTCATCAGGCTTATTGAAGACAACCCTGGTCCTGGAGTGCTACAGGTATATCAGGTGTTTTGAGTTATAGGCTGTGTTCAAGAGCATCACAACCATAATGTATCTTGGGTAAATTGTGACTGACTGACTATCATTAAAGTAGAACTGACAGTGTTTTAACTACTTTGCAGATATGAAACAAACAATCATAATATCAGACAAAAATATTAAATTCCCAGTTTATACCACAAAACCATTAAAAAAAATAAAAAAGGTTTTATTTGACCAAAAATTCCATGACGTACAGTAAGGCATTGTTGGCAGAATAGATGGATGCAGTTCAATACATGAGTAATATAATTCACCAATACATGTGTTGGTTGTCCCAAAAATATTCCTATCAGGTTGTAAATCACAGCTGACATGGTACATTGTTTGCTGCCTCCACCCATTTCCGCCAAACGCGGAAACTATGGATACAAATTCTTCCCTGCTCGTGCATTATCATCATTTATATGCGTGCCACTAGAAGTCCCAGCATTAGAATGTTTCTGTTAGCTAATACATCATGACAAAATACTGTCCTGCTAATGTGCCTGGACCTTGTAGACTAAACTGCCTAGAAAACCCCCATATCTGATGCAATTGGTTGCCCAAAATGGCAGGTTAGATGCAATTATTTCTAAATGAATATGCATTTATAATGCCAGGCTTTTGAGCGGTTATTCAAACGACATAGCCTATTCACTACAGTTTACAGCCTAGACTAGAGTTTTGTAGTAACTTGAAAACATTAACATTCTTCATTACATTCTGTTGTGGTAGCCTGGGTAGAATACATGTATTGTCCCTAAAATACTGAAACAACAGGGTAGCGTTTGGAGCAGCGTATTTGCGGGACTTGGACTGGGAGGGAGTGCACTCAGCTTAACCTCAGAAGTGCACATAGTGTAGGCTACCTATGATTTCGTTATCGGATAGCCTGAACCTGTTTTTCTGTTTAAATTGACTAGATATTTTCACTGCAGTATTAAGCTTAACATTGAGTTTATCAGTTATGGTCTGATATGCATATTCTTCTACCTTAGGCTATAGGATAGGCTACTGTTACGTTCTGTCCATCGTTCGTATGTGTTTTCCTTGTTTTAGTGTTGGTCAGGACGTGAGCTGGGTGGGCATTCTATGTTGTGTGTCTGGTTTGTCTATTTCTATGTTTCGCCTGATATGGTTCTCGAATCAGAGGCAGGTGTTAGTCATTGTCTCTGATTGGGAACCATATTTAGGTAACATGTTTTGTGTTGGGTTTTGTGGGTGATTGTTCCTGTCTCTGTGTTTTCACCAGATAGGACTGTTTAGTTTTTCACTTTTCTTGTTTTCTATAGTCTGTTCATGTATAGTCGTCTTTATTAAAAACATGAATAACCACCACGCTGCATTTTGGTCCGCCTCTCTTTCACCAGAAGAAAACCCTTACCGAATCACCCACCAACCAAGGACCAAGCGGCGTGGTAAACAGAGGCAGCAGCCACAGCAGCAGCAGGAGAAGCGACAGGTGCATCAGGAGTAACAGCAGCAGCAGCAAAGGCAGCAGCAGGAGAAGCAACAGAGGCAGCAGCAGCAGTGGGAGAGGCTGCACTATTTGGATAAATGGACTTGGGAGGAGATTCTTGACGGAAAAGGACCCTGGGCAGAGCCAGGGGAATATTGCCGCCCCAAAGCCGAGCTGGAGGCAGCGAAAGCAGAGAGGCGGCATTATGAGGAGCAAGCACGGCAGAGCGGCTGCAAGCCCGAGAGGCACCCCCAAAAATGTATTGGGGGGGGGGGCACAGGGAGAGTGTGGCAGAGTCAGGAGTCAGACCTGAGCCAACTCCCTCTGTTTGCCGTAAGGAGCCATGGATGGAATTGGAGCTGTTGGCGAAGCCGAGTGCTGAGTCTGAGAGTGTGGAGGATGTATGGGACAGAGTAGAAAGAAAGCTGTTGGTTTGGCACCACACATCAGGCCTACAGTGCCGCCAGTCTGCCCAGCGCCGCCAGTGCCGCCAGTCTGCCCAGCGCCGCCTGTGCCGCCAGTCTGCCCAGCGCCGCCTGTGCCGCCAGTCTGCCCAGCGCCGCCTGTGCCGCCAGTCTGCCCAGCGCCGCCTGTGCCGCCAGTCTGCCCAGCGCCGCCAGTGCCGCCAGTCTGCCCAGCGCCGCCAGTGCCGCCAGTCAGCCAGGATCTGTCAGTCTGCCAGGATCCGCCAGTCTGCCAGGATCCGCCAGTCTGCCTGGATCCGCCAGTCTGCCAGGATCCGCCAGAACTGCCAGTCAGCCAGGATCCGCCAGTCTGCCAGGATACGCCAGTCAGCCAGGATCCGCCAGAACTGCCAGTCGGCCAGGATCTGCCAGTCGGCCAGGATCCGCCAGTCGGCCAGGATCTGCCAGAACTGCCAGTCGGCCAGGATCTGCCAGTCGGCCAGGATCTGCCAGTCGGCCAGGATCTGCCAGTCAGCCAGGATCCGCCAGTCGGCCAGGATCTGCCAGTCAGCCAGGATCAGTTAGATCCGCCATTCAGCCAGGATCCGCCAGTCTGCCAGGATCCGCCAGTCAGCCAGGATCTGCCAGAACTACCAGTCAGCCAGGATCCGCCAGAACTGCCAGTCAGCCAGGATCCGCCAGTCAGCCAGGATCCGCCAGTCAGCCAGGATCTGCCAGTCGGCCAGGATCCGCCAGTCGGCCAGGATCCGCCAGTCGGCCAGGATCCGCCAGAACTGCCAGTCGGCCAGGATCTGCCAGTCGGCCAGGATCTGCCAGTCGGCCAGGATCTGCCAGTCGGCCAGGATCCGCCAGTCGGCCAGTATCTGCCAGTCAGCCAGGATCAGTTAGATCCGCCAGTCAGCCAGGATCCGCCAGTCAGCCAGGATCCGCCAGTCAGCCAGGATCCGCCAGTCTGCCAGGATCCGCCAGTCAGCCAGGATCTGTCAGAACTACCAGTCAGCCAGGATCCGCCAGAACTGCCAGTCAGCCAGGATCTGCCAGTCTGCCAGGATCTGCCAGTCGGCCAGGATCTGCCAGTCGGCCAGGATATGCCAGTCGGCCAGGTTCTGTCAGTCGGCCAGGTTCTGTCAGTCGGCCAGGTTCTGTCAGTCGGCCAGGATCTGCCAGTCAGCCAGGATCAGTTAGATCCGCCATTCAGCCAGGATCCGCCAGTCTGCCAGGATCCACCAGTCAGCCAGGATCTGCCAGAAGTGCCAGTCAGCCAGGATCTGCCAGATCCGCTAGTCAGCCAGGATCCGCCAGTCAGCCAGGATCTGCCGGAACCACCAGCCAGCCAGGATCTGGTAGATCCATCAACCTGCCTGAGCTTCCTCTCACTCCTGAGCTTCCTCTCACTCCCGAGCTTCCCCTCGGTCCCGAGCTTCCCCTCGGTCCCGAGCTTCCCCTCGTTCCCCAGCTTCCCCTCGGTCCTGAGCTACCTCAGTTCAGTGGGGCCCGTTGTTAGGTTTCCTAGGCCAAGGTTAGCGGCGAGGGTCGCCACTCAAGGGACACTAAGGAGGTGGACTAAGACAATTATGGAGTGGGGTCCACGTCCAGCGCCAGAGCGCCACTGCGGACAGATGCCCACCGAGACCTTCCCCTATAGGTTTAGGTTGTGCGTTCGGAGTCCGCACCTTGTGGGGGGTTCTGTCACGTTCTGTCCATCGTTCGTATGTGTTTTAGTGTTGGTCAGGACGTGAGCTGGGTGGGCATTCTATGTTGTGTGTCTGGTTTGTCTATTTCTATGTTTGGCCTGATATGGTTCTCAATCAGAGGCAGGTGATAGTCATTGTCTCTGATTGGGAACCATATTTAGGTAGCCTGTTTTGTGTTGGGTTTTGTGGGTGATTGTTCCTGTCTCTGTGTTTGCACCAGATAGGACTGTTTAGGTTTTCACTTTTCTTGTTTTATATAGTCTATTCATGTGTAGTCGTCTTTATTAAAAACATGAATAACCACCACGCTGCATTTTGGTCCGCCTCTCTTTCACCAGAAGAAAACCCTTACAGCTACATCTGGAGCCAGTCTGTCTTAATTGTTCTGTTATGGTATTATGCAACTGGCCTCTCCACTGCCACGGCTATTCATTTTCAATCTTGTTGAGTCCCAGGAAAAACCAGAATGCAAAAGCTTGTTGGACACTTATTTTCTTTAGCCTACTAATAGCCTATTGGAGGAGAGATGAGCGCTTGTGCTTGCTTGCTGAATGTAAAATAGGCTACAGTATTAGCAGGCGGGGAGTTGGAAAGGAGAAGCCCATATTTTCATATATTAGGCCTATCTTAGCACTGGGCTACATTCTGGAAAAGTACACCATCTGAGTAGCCTGCTAATGTACCTTTCTGGACCTTCTAAACTGTTTAGAATAGACCCAAATTGATCCAAATGGTTGCATGATCAGGCCTAGGCTGTAGGCCTATGCAGTTATTTCGGCATGAAACAAAACAGAAGGTATGAGCAGTTATTCAAATTAGCCTACATCACTGCAGTTTACAGCCCTAGACAAGAATTGTGTATTTACTTGATAACAATAATATATTCCTCATTACATGGTGTTATAGCCTAAGTAGGTAGGTAGAAGAATGTTCTAGTCTAAAACCTTGGCCTTACCTAGGTTTTACTGTTCAAAAGTTTGGAGTCGCTTAGAAATGTCCCTTTCTTTTTTTTAAGGGCACCTTTTTTTTGTCCATTAAATTAAAATAACATCAAATTAATCAGAAATACAGTGTAGACATTGTTAATGTTGTAAAGGACTATTGTAGCTGCAAACGGCTGATTTTTAATGGAATATCTACATAGTTGTGCAGAGGCCCATTATCAGCAACCATCACTCCTGTGTTTCAATGGCACGTTGTGTTAGCTTATCCAAGTTTATCATTTTAAAAGGCTAATTGATCATTAGAAATCCTTTTTGCAAGTATGTGAGCACAGCTGAAAACTGTTGTTCTGATTAAAGAAGCAATAAAACTGGCCTTCTTTAGACTAGTTGAGTATCTGGAGCATCAGCAATTTGTGGGTTCGATTACATGCTCAGAATTGCCAGAAACAAAGAACTTTCTTCTGAAACTCGTCAGTCTATTCTTGATATGAGAAATGAAGGCTATTCCATGCGAGAAATTGCCAAGAAACTGTAGATCTGGTACAATGCGGTGTACTACTCCCTTCACAGAACAGCGCAAACTGTCTCTAACCAAAATAGAAAGAGGAGTGGGAGGCCCCGGTGTACAACTGAGCAAGAGGACAAGTACATTAGAGTGTCTAGTTTGAGAAACAGATGCCTCACAAGTCCTCAACTGGCAGCTTCATTAAATAGTACCTGCAAAACACCAGTCTCAATGTCAACAGTGAAGAGGTGACTCCGGGATGCTTGCCTTCTGGCTGTCAGCGGAGCCTTGTCTGCCAGTTAAACAGTTAATTCAGCCTCATTTACTGCCTTTTTAGAAAACATCGCTGATATGGCTGACTTGTTTAACGTAGGAGACTCTGCTAGCTAGCCAACAGCTAACAGCTAACAGCCAACGTCTACTGTTTCGAATTCAACAACCCGGTCAGGTAGTTTCACATTTTCATTTCATTTCATTCATTACAGTACAACGGTTTGATTTGTTTGATCGTAGCTAGCTACATAGCTAGCTACATAGCCGTCTTTGTTTCAAAGATAATTGTGTAGTCTAGAGTGATTTCCTAGGTTAGCTAGCCAGCTATTGTCGTTCTTTTAACGCAACGTAACGTAAACAACACTGCTAGCTAGCCAGCTAGCCCCCGAATAGTAGCACTGTAGAAACTATTACACTCAACGGAACGACTTGATTAGTGTAGTGTCAACAACGCAGCTACTGCCAGCTAGCCTACTTTAGCAGTACTGTATCATTTTAATCATTTTAGTCAATAAGATTCTTGCTACGTAAGCTTAACTTTCTGAACATTCGAGACGTGTAGTCCACTTGTCATTCCAATCTCCTTGCATTAGCGTAGCCTTTTCTGTAGCCTGTCAACTATGTGTCTGTCTATCCCTGTTCTCTCCTCTCTGCACAGACCATACAAACGCTCCACACCGCGTGGCCGCGACCACCCTACTCTGGTGGTCCCAGCGCGTACGACCCACGTGGAGTTCCAGGTCTCCGGTAGCCTCTGGAACTGCCGATCTGCGGCCAACAAGGCAGAGTTCATCTCAGCCTATGCCTCCCTCCAGTCCCTTGACTTCTTGGCACTGACGGAAACATGGATCACCACAGATAACACTGCTACTCCTACTGCTCTCTCCTCGTCCGCCCACGTGTTCTCGCACACCCCGAGAGCTTCTGGTCAGCGGGGTGGTGGCACCGGGATCCTCATCTCTCCCAAGTGGTCTTTCTCTCTTTCTCCCCTTACCCATCTGTCTATCGCCTCCTTTGAATTCCATGCTGTCACAGTTACCAGCCCTTTCAAGCTTAACATCCTTATCATTTATCGCCCTCCAGGTTCCTCGGAGAGTTCATCAATGAGCTTGATGCCTTGATAAGCTCCTTTCCTGAGGACGGCTCACCTCTCACAGTTCTGGGCGACTTTAACCTCCTCACGTCTACCTTTGACTCATTCCTCTCTGCCTCCTTCTTTCCACTCCTCTCCTCTTTTGACCTCACCCTCTCACCTTCCCCCCTACTCACAAGGCAGGCAATACGCTTGACCTCATCCTTACTAGATGCTGTTCTTCCACTAACCTCATTGCAACTCCCCTCCAAGTCTCCGACCACTACCTTGTATCCTTTTTCCCACTCGCTCTCATCCAACACTTCCCACACTGCCCCTACTCGGATGGTATCGCGCCGTCCCAACCTTCGCTCTCTCTCCCCCCGCTACTCTCTCCTCTTCCATCCTATCATCTCTTCCCTCTGCTCAAACTTTCTCCAACCTATCTCCTGATTCTGCCTCCTCAACCCTCCTCTCCTCCCTTACTGCATCCTTTGACTCTCTATGTCCCCTATCCTCCAGGCCGGCTCGGTCCTCCCTCCCGCTCCGTGGCTCGACGACTCATTGCGAGCTCACAGAACAGGGCTCCGGGCAGCCGAGCGGAAATGGAGGAAAACTCGCCTCCCTGCGGACCTGGCATCCTTTCACTCCCTCCTCTCTACATTTTCCTCCTCTGTCTCTGCTGCTAAAGCCACTTTCTACCATTCTAAATTCCAAGCATCTGCCTCTAACCCTAGGAAGCTCTTTGCCACCTTCTCCTCCCTCCTGAATCCTCCCCCCTCCTCCCTCTCTGCAGATGACTTCGTCAACCATTTTGAAAAGAAGGTCGACGACATCCGATCCTCGTTTGCTAAGTCAAACGACACCGCTGGTTCTGCTCACACTGCCCCACCCTATGCTCTGACCTCTTTCTCCCCTCTCTCTCCAGATGAAATCTCGCGTCTTGTGACGTCCGGCCGCCCAACAACCTGCCCGCTTGACCCTATCCCCTCCTCTCTTCTCCAGACCATTTCCGGAGACCTTCTCCCTTACCTCACCTCGCTCATCAACTCATCCCTGACTGCTGGCTACGTCCCTCCCGTCTTCAAGAGAGCGAGAGTTGCACCCCTTCTGAAAAAACCTACACTCGATCCCTCCGATGTCAACAACTACAGACCAGTATCCCTTCTCTCTTTTCTCTCAAAACTCTTGAGCGTGCCGTCCTTGGCCAGCTCTACCGCTATCTCTCTCAGAATGACCTTCTTGATCCAAATCAGTCAGGTTTCAAGACTAGTCATTCAACTGAGACTGCTCTTCTCTGTATCACGGAGGCGCTCCGCACTGCTAAAGCTAACTATCTCTCCTCTGCTCTCATCCTTCTAGACCTATCGGCTGCCTTCGATACTGTGAACCATCAGATCCTCCTCTCCACCCTCTCCGAGTTGGGCATCTCCGGCGCGGCCCACGCTGGATTGCGTCCTACCTGACAGGTCGCTCCTACCAGGTGGCGTGGCGAGAATCTGTCTCCTCACCACGCGCTCTCACCACTGGTGTCCCCAGGGCTCTGTTCTAGGCCCTCTCTTATTCTCGCTATACACCAAGTCACTTGGCTCTGTCATAACCTCACATGGTCTCTCCTATCATTGCTATGCAGACGACACACAATTAATCTTCTCCTTTCCCCCTTCTGATGACCAGGTGGCGAATCGCATCTCTGCATGTCTGGCAGACATATCAGTGTGGATGACGGATCACCACCTCAAGCTGAACCTCAGCAAGACGGAGCTCCTCTTCCTCCCGGGGAAGGACTGCCCGTTCCATGATCTCGCCATCACGGTTGACAACTCCATTGTGTCCTCCTCCCAGAGCGCTAAGAACCTTGGCGTGATCCTGGACAACACCCTGACGTTCTCAACTAACATCAAGGCGGTGTCCCGTTCCTGTAGGTTCATGCTCTACAACATCCTCAGAGTACGACCCTGCCTCACACAGGAAGCGGCGCAGGTCCTAATCCAGGCACTTGTCATCTCCCGTCTTGATTACTGCAACTCGCTGTTGGCTGGGCTCCCTGCCTGTGCCATTAAACCCCTACAACTCATCCAGAACGCCGCAGCCCGTCTGGTGTTCAACCTTCCCAAGTTCTCGCACGTCACCCCGCTCCTCCGCTCTCTCCACTGGCTTCCAGTTGAAGCTCGCATCCGCTACAAGACCATGGTGCTTGCCTACGGAGCTGTGAGGGGAACGGCACCTCAGTACCTCCAGGCTCTGATCAGGCCCTACACCCAAACAAGGGCACTGCGTTCATCCACCTCTGGCCTGCTCGCCTCCCTACCACTGAGGAAGTACAGTTCCCGCTCAGCCCAGTCAAAACTGTTCGCTGCTCTGGCTCCCCAATGGTGGAACACACTCCCTCACGACGCCAGGACAGCGGAGTCAATCACCACCTTCCGGAGACACCTGAAACCCCACCTCTTCAAGGAATACCTAGGATAGGGTAAGTAAGGGTAAGTAATCCTTCTCACCCCCCTTCTCCCCCAAAAAAAAAAGATTTAGATGCAAGTGGCTGTTCCACTGAATGCCATAAGGTGTATGCACCAATTTGTAAGTCGCTCTGGATAAGAGCGTCTGCTAAATGACTTAAATGTAAATGTAAATGTTTAAACAAATATGGTTTCTACTGACAATTGATGTACCAAACTATGGAATAAGGGAAC
Organism: Oncorhynchus keta; assembly: GCF_023373465.1. Taxonomy (NCBI): domain Eukaryota; kingdom Metazoa; phylum Chordata; class Actinopteri; order Salmoniformes; family Salmonidae; genus Oncorhynchus; species Oncorhynchus keta. Next base: position 30,499,728 of record NC_068440.1, on the reverse strand, counting down.
AACGAGTGGACAAGAGGCAATCCGTAATTTCGATTAACTATTTGTTCAGCACTTTCGAAATGGACAGTGGCAGAATTCAGAACATGGGCCATTCCTACAGTATTCGCGCTGTACACCAAGTCAGAACCGTAGGATAAATAATGGGGGCATATAAACAGACAATGAAAGCTCTTACAATATTCGATGATGACATTTCTCTAAAACAGGCTATAGGCTAATTAAGAGGTGAAAAGGGACCAAATTATTAGCGTGAGGCACATGGGCTACTAACAGCTTACTACACAACATACACTTACTGTAGTAACGTTATTACTTTCTTAGCTACAGTATGCATATTGCCCTGGCATTTCACATAATTTATGCAGCAGCATACAATACATTTTTGTACTCACCTTGTGCTATGGTCGCGTCCTTCCAAACCACTCATTGTTGAATTTGTGATTTCCAACTTGTTGTGTAATGTTTATGTCCAATGGCCGATGAGCACCGATACGTTTTATCTATCATTTCTGATTCATTATGATGACTGCAAGCTAAGATTTTGAAAGTATGATGTTGACATGATCAGTCCAATCAAAGCTACTATAAATATAACGTGATTTGATGTCATTTTATCTGTGGCAAATGACCTTGATTCTTCTTGGATGGCCACTTCTAATGTAACGCTATGTCAGCAGGCAAAGGGCGAGAATTTTAGAGGTCTCCCCTTACACTTCGCGGTGACGTAGTTTCCCCATGAGTGGCAGAACACTGAGCCAATCACGGCACAACACTCCGTATTTTCTGCTTGCTTGCCCCACCACCACAGAAAGCACTGAGCCAGGCAGAAACACCTGCATTTTGGAGCTGCCTTGCTCAAGAAAACAAGAAAAGAGACCGTGTTTGTTTGCGGCTTTATTAACTCATATATATATATATATATAGATTTTTTTTTACATTGTTTACAAACTGATGTGTGACACATTAATGCCAAAATAACATGCAAAACAGGCAAGCCCAATTTTGTCATTGTATTTATTTATTATTATTTTTGCAAAAAATGTGGAGCTCAAAACAGGTGGTACTCAAAATAGGTGGGGCGTTAACAGGCTCTGCCCCACCTTCCCTGAATGATGGGTCGCCACTGGATTTAATCAATAGTGGAGATTTGCATGGCCGGGGAACACAGAGCGCAGCCTGGAGGAATGCACTACAGATCTGCCATTTCATAATCTGGTTACCTGTTTTTCTTGCACTTTGACAGGTAGCCTATTAGCCCTAATATTTAGCTAATGAATCGCTGAATATCTAGCCTTTATTTAGCTTCTTACTTCGGCTACACATCACTAGCACCTCTTTTCCAGCTATTCCTGTGCGCAACAGGCAATAGGCAGCAAGCCTCTCCGCAATAGGCCGTTTCTCTTCTCTTGAAATCCCAGGAAAAGCTATAAGTTACAAAAGCGACAGGACGTTTATATATTTTTTTATACTAGGCCTAATAGCTTATTTGGGAAAAGAAGCAGGCTTGCTCTTTTATTTGCTGAATGTAAAACAGCATAGAAAATGCATGCTGGGAAAGTGTAGGAAAAGTGTAGCTTTTTCAAGCAGAAATTTGCTTCCTGCAACACTAACTCAAAAACGTTCTGGGACACTGTAAAGTCCATGGAGAATAAGAACACCTCCTCCCAGCTGCCCACTGCACTGAAGATGGGAAACACTGTCACCACTGATAAATCCACCATAATTGAGAATTTCAATAAGCATTTTTCTACGGCTGGCCATGCTTTCCACCTGGCTACTCCTACCCCGGTCAACAGCACTGTACCCCCCACAGCAACTCCACCCAAGCCTTCCCCATTTCTCCTTCTCCCAAATCCATTCAGCTGATCTTCTGAAAGAGCTGCAAAATCTGGCCCCTACAAATCAGCCTGGTGTGACAATCTGGACCCTTTCTTTCTAAAATTATCTGCTGAAATTGTTGCCACCCCTATTACTAGCCTGTTCAACCTCTCTTTCGTGTCGTCTGAGATTCCCAAAGATTGGAAAGCAGCTGCGGTCATCCTCCTCTTCAAAGGGGGGGGACACTCTTGACCCAAACTGCTACAGACCTATATCTATCCTACCATGCCTTTCTAAGGTCTTCGAAAGCCAAGTCAACAAACAGATTACCGACCATTTCGAATCTCACCATACCTTCTCTGGTATGCAATCTGGTTTCAGAGCTGGTCATGGGTGTACCTCAGCCACGCTCAAGGTTCTAAACAATATCTTAACCGCCATCGATAAGAAACATTACTGTGCAGCCGTATTCATTGATCTGGCCAAGGCTTTCGACTCTGTCAATCACCACATCCTCATCGGCAGACTCAACAGCCTTGGTTTCTCAAATGATTGCCTCACCTGGTTCACCAACTACTTCTCTGATAGAGTTCAGTGTGTCAAATCGGAGGGTCTGCTGTCCGGACCTCTGCCACTCTCTATGGGGGTGCCACAGGGTTCAATTCTTGGACTGACTCTTCTCTGTATACATCAATGAGGTCGCTCTTGCTGCTGGTGAGTCTCTGATCCACCTCTACGCAGACGACACCATTCTGTATACTTCTGGCCCTTCTTTGGACACTGTGTTAACAACCCTCCAGGCAAGCTTCAATGCCATACAACTCTCCTTCCGTGGCCTCCAATTGCTCTTAAATACAAGTAAAACTAAATGCATGCTCTTCAACCGATCGCTACCTGCACCTGCCCGCCTGTCCAACATCACTATTCTGGACAGCTCTGGCTTAGAATACGTGGACAACTACAAATACTTAGGTGTCTGGTTAGACTGTAAACTCTCCTTCCAGACCTAGATCAAACATCTCCAATCCAAAGTTAAATCTAGAATTGGCTTCCTATTTCGCAACAAAGCATCCTTCACTCATGCTGCCAAACATGCCCTTGTAAAACTGACCATCCTACCAATCCTCGACTTTGGCGATGTCATTTACAAAATAGCCTCCAATACCCTACTCAACAAATTGGATGCAGTCTATCACAGTGCAATCCGTTTTATCACCAAAGCCCCATATACTACCCACCATTGCGACCTGTACGCTCTCGTTGGCTGGCCCTCGCTTCATACTCGTCGCCAAACCCACTGGCTCCATGTCATCTACAAGACCCTGCTCGGTAAAGTCCCCCCTTATCTCAGCTCGCCGGTCACCATAGCATCTCCCACCTGTAGCACACGCTCCAGCAGGTTTATCTCTCTAGTCACCCCCAAAACCAATTCTTTCTTTGGCCGCCTCTCCTTCCAGTTCTCTGCTGCCAATGACTGGAACGAACTACAAAAATCTCTGAAACTGGAAACACTTATCTCCCTCACTAGCTTTAAGCACCAACTGTCAGAGCAGCTCACATATTACTGCACCTGTACATAGCCCACCTATAATTTAGCCCATACAACTACCTCTTTCCCTACTGTATTTAATTAATTTATTTATTTTGCTCCTTTGCACCCCATTATTTTTATTTCTACTTTGCACATTCTTCCATTGCAAAACTACCATTCCAGTGTTTTACTTGCTATATTGTATTTACTTTGCCACCATGGCCTTTTTTTTGCCTTTACCTCCCTTATCTCACCTCATTTGCTCACAACGTATATAGACTTGTTTATACTGTATTATTGACTGTATGTTTCTTTTACTCCATGTGTAACTCTGTGGTGTTGTATGTGTCGAACTGCTTTGCTTTAACTTGGCCAGGTCGCAATTGTAAATGAGAACTTGTTCTCAACTTGCCTACCTGGTTAAATAAAGGGGAATAAAAAATAAAAAGGAGAGGTGTGATCACTTTTGGCCGGTTATGATAACATTGTTCTATCGGCTGCCTTCGATACTGTGAACCATCAGATCCTCCTCTCCACCCTCTCCGAGTTGGGCATCTCCGGCGCGGCCCACGCTTGGATTGCGTCCTACCTGACAGGTCGCTCCTACCAGGTGGCGTGGCGAGAATCTGTCTCCTCACCACGCGCTCTCACCACTGGTGTCCCCCAGGGCTCTGTTCTAGGCCCTCTCCTATTCTCGCTATACACCAAGTCACTTGGCTCTGTCATAACCTCACATGGTCTCTCCTATCATTGCTATGCAGACGACACACAATTAATCTTCTCCTTTCCTCCTTCTGATGACCAGGTGGTGAATCGCATCTCTGCATGTCTGGCAGACATATCAGTGTGGATGACGGATCACCACCTCAACCTGAACCTCGGTAAGACGGAGCTGCTCTTCCTCCCGGAAAGACTCACGTCACCCCGCTCCTCCGCTCTCTCCACTGGCTTCCAGTTGAAGCTCGCATCCGCTACAAGACCATGGTGCTTGCCTACGGAGCTGTGAGGGGAACGGCACCTCAGTACCTCCAGGCTCTGATCAGTCCCTACACCCAAACAAGGGCACTGCGTTCATCCACCTCTGGCCTGCTCGCCTCCCTACCACTGAGGAAGTACAGTTCCCGCTCAGCCCAGTCAAAACCGTTCGCTGCTCTGGCTCCCCAATGGTGGAACACACTCCCTCACGACGCCAGGACAGCGGAGTCAATCACCACCTTCCGGAGACACCTGAAACCCCACCTCTTTAAGGAATACCTAGGATAGGATAAAGTAACCCCCCCCCCCTTAAAAGATTTAGATGCACTATTGTAAAGTGGCTGTTCCACTGGATGTCATAAGGTGAATGCACCAATTTGTAAGTCGCTCTGGATAAGAGCGTCTGCTAAATGACTTAAATGTAATGTAAATGTAATTGTTGCACTGATGCTTTGCAAATAGTTGCACAGGACAGACAGAGATGAGCACAGTGAAAAAGAAGAACCAAAATTATGGAAACCACTTGATCAACAAGACAATGACATACTGTAGACCTAAGAATATGCGTAGGCTAAAAAGTGTTTGTTGTCGAATTGCTACAATTAAATATGAGTTACTATATTATTTTTAATTAGGCCTACATGTGCATTGATATATTATTTGCTATTGTCAGTATGACAATGAACACACCCTGAAAGCAATGAATGGTCTGAACCAGTATGTTAGAGTGTGTTAGAGACCTCATGAATGGTCTTGTTACCACCTAATTAATAGCAGCGCGTAGGATGTGTTGATTAACTGGTGAGGGACTGTAGATCAATAAACTATCAACTTTCCTCTAGTGTGGATGCTCACCCACATTTTATAGTTATGTAGCCTATTGTTTATCATTAGTTATCGTTGTAGTTATTGGCTTGGTGGATGGCCTGGGCCTTAACTCTGACAAAACACAACTAACGTTATTATTACAACAGAACTAGCCTACTAGTAAATAGCTAACGTTAGCAAACTTGAATTTAATAAATATCAAATTAGAATTGAATTCTCTATAAATAGACTCTTTCAAATGATTTACTCTTGTAAGTTTGCCACCAGTGTGCTGTGCTAGGGACATAAAGCGGAAGTCGAATCCATCACTTCCGTTGTTTGGCTGTGTCCATAGCAACGTTCGAAAATGAGGTGGATACGTCATTCTCAAACATTCTAAGAATTTATTAACCATATCTTAGTGCTCGCTTGTTAGACAATGTAAAAAATGTGTCCTATTCTTCCTGTGGGTGTATATGAACATATTTGAAGAAGATTTAATGTTGCTAAAACGCTGTTTATCATGAGTGACTGCCTAAATGGGGCCAGAGCCAGAGCCATTTATTTAGAGTTGGGCCAATGTGGTTTCTGCATTATGATGCATTTACATGATGCGACAACATTAAATGGCAGCCATGTAAGCACCCTATTAACATTATATGGAATATATATATATTTTAAATACTATAAAACGGAATGTCTAGAATGAGCATTATGATGCATTTACATAACACGACAACATTCTATGGCAGCCTAGTTAGCTCCTCATTAACAATATATGGGGAATATTTCAACAATGCTATGTAACTGAATGTCTAGAATTAGAACAATATTCAAAAAGTTGGCCTAACTGTCTAAATATATGGCTGTGGTTGGGACTAGGCATAGGCTAACCTCTACAGTACCTGCAGCCCTATAAGACTATGGTTGCCTTCCGCTTTGCTAGACAGTCACCGGGGACAAAGAACTAAAAATACAGAGAGCCCATAAACAGAAGGAAATCAAGACAGGGACGTAAATGGAAATTAAAAAAAATCTATTGTGACTTAAACCTCAAAGGATGCAGGGAGGTTGAAAATAAACAAACATGCGGAAGATGGGAAGGATATAAATCTAAAAGGAAATGAGAAACAATATGAATACAACATTTACATTTACATTTAAGTCATTTAGCAGACTCACCAGTGGGACAAATAGGACCTGTAGTTTATTAACAGAATACAGTTGAGGGTTCCGTGCATTGTAAACTTGGTAGTGGCACACAAATAAATCCTTGAATTACTACAAGGTCAGAAGTTCATAATCACATTGCAAATCCAATCAGAATATTCTAACCTGTTCTAACCTATGTTCCATTTTAGAGTAAAGTAGAACTTCTGAGATTACTCCATTTCAAATCCTTGGCTCAGTCATGAAATGATGACTGCCCTGAAAACATGTTTGAGTGATATTACTGGAATATTATTGCACTGTGCCCAACTAGGTGTGAAACACAGCCAAGTCAGGGGAAAGTAGTGTTCATGACAGTGCTCTTGACCCCAACTTATAATTCACAGCTCTGTGTTGTGAAATTGTTCTGGTATGCAACTTTACCAGTCAAAAATAACCTTTATGTATGATTTATAGTCCCAGTAGACATGGACATTTCCCTTTCTAAGACCTAGCAGATCCTCCCCGTTCCCTTCCTCAGGATTTGAACTTTGTCAAATTGTGCATTTATTGCAGAGGAAGAGCGGGACCCGTACTCTGCTCATATCTGTCTGTTGGTCATTTTGATTATACTGTGCTTTATTTCTCACAGGTTTGTTACTCATGCCTTCCCCTGGAGTGAGTGTAGTGTGTGTATAGTGTTGTTGTTCTGTACAATCCCAGAAAGAAACTCTTATGCTATAGACCTACCTGTCCTGTACTCGTAGGTTATACCTGTCCTGTACTCGTAGGTTATACAGTAGGCCTAGCTGTTCTGTACTCATAGGTTATACAGTAGGCCTACCTGTTCTGTACTCGTAGGTTATGCCTGTCCTGTACTCGTAGGTTATAGGCCTACTTGTCCTGTACTCGTGGGTTATACAGTAGGCCTAGCTGTCCTGTACTCGTAGATTATAGGCATACCTGTCCTGTACTCGTAGGTTATACCTGTCCTGTACTCGTAGGTTATAGGCCTACTTGTCCTGTACTCGTAGGTTATATCTGTCCTGTACTCGTAGGTTATAGGCCTACCTGTCCTGTACTCGTAGGTTATACATGTCCTGTACTCATAGGTTATAGGCCTACCTGTCCTGTACTCGTAGGTTATACCTGTCCTGTACTCGTAGGTTATAGGCCTACTTGAGCTGTACTCGTAGGTTATACATGTCCTGTACACGTAGGTTATAGGCCTACCTGTCCTGTACTCGTAGGTTATACCTGTCCTGTACTCGTAGGTTATAGGCCTACTTGAGCTGTACTCGTAGGTTATAGGCCTACCTGTCCTGTACTCGTAGATTATAGGCCTACCTGTCCTGTACTCGTAGGTTATACAGTAGGTCTACCTGTCCTGTACTCGTAGGTTATACAGTAGGTCTACCTGTCCTGTACTCGTAGGTTATACAGTAGGTCTACCTGTCCTGTACTCGTAGGTTATACAGTAGGTCTACCTGTCCTGTACTCGTAGGTTATACAGTAGGTCTACCTGTCCTGTACTGGTAGGTTATACAGTAGGTCTACCTGTCCTGTTCTCGTAGGTTATACAGTAGGCCTAGCTGTCCTGTACTCGTAGGTTATACAGTAGGCCCAGCTGTCCTGTACTCGTAGATTATAGGCCTACCTGTCCTGTACTCGTAGGTTATAGGCCTACTTGTCCTGTACTCGTAGGTTATATCTGTCCTGTACTCGTAGGTTATAGGCCTACCTGTCCTGTACTCGTAGGTTATACCTGTCCTGTACTCATAGGTTATAGGCCTACCTGTCCTGTACTCATAGGTTATACCTGTCCTGTACTCATAGGTTATACCTGTCCTGTACTCGTAGGTTATAGGCCTACCTGTCCTGTACTCGTAGGTTATACCTGTCCTGTACTCGTAGGTTATAGGCCTACTTGTCCTGTACTCGTAGGTTATAGGCCTACCTGTCCTGTACTCGTAGATTATAGGCCTACCTGTCCTGTACTCATAGGTTATACAGTAGGTCTACCTGTCCTGTACTCGTAGGTTATACAGTAGGTCTACCTGTCCTGTACTCGTAGGTTATACAGTAGGTCTACCTGTCCTGTACTCGTAGGTTATACAGTAGGTCTACCTGTCCTGTACTCGTAGGTTATACAGTAGGTCTACCTGTCCTGTACTCGTAGGTTATACAGTAGGTCTACCTGCCCTGTACTCGTAGGTTATACAGTAGGTCTACCTGTCCTGTACTCGTAGGTTATACAGTAGGTCTACCTGTCCTGTACTCGTAGGTTATACAGTAGGTCTACCTGTCCTGTACTGGTAGGTTATACAGTAGGTCTACCTGTCCTGTTCTCGTAGGTTATACAGTAGGCCTAGCTGTCCTGTACTTGTAGGTAATAAAGTAGGCCCAGCTGTCCTGTACTCGTAGGTTATACAGTAGGCCTAGCTGTCCTGTACTCGTAGGTTATAGGTCTACCTGTCCTGTACTCGTAGTTTATACAGTAGGCCTACCTGTCCTGTACTCTTAGGTTATAGGTCTGTTTGTTATTCTTGGCTATGTTGCTATCCCTCCTTGCACAATCTTTTGGAATATGAAAACAGGCATTTTTCTCTTGGCAATTGTTCGTTTGTCTTGAAATGCCTTCAAACCCCCATGGAGAGCCAGAACTTGTGCTTTACTCTGGTTATGAACTCAGTCATATTTAATAAGACTGAATTTTAAGATTTTAGAACAAACTCCATAATGAACAGTGACCTGTGGCCCCTGACTGTGGCTTATGCACTGAAGGAAGCTGCATTACACTAAATTAGTCATTTTCCTCACTTAACTGCATAATTATGGTGGTTTTAATTGCTTTTAATTTTCTCTCTACCTGCCATTGGAGAGTTGTTGTGCTCCACAGCAACGCTTGAATGCAGATTTATAGACAGGTTTGTCAAGGGTCTCTACATTAACTACCGAAATGGAATTGGGAGGAAGCACACGTCGTTGCCTAAAATCAAACTATTTTACATAGGCAGTATTAACTGTTTTGAACATTTCCGCCCAAAAACAGGTCTATTTTTATGAGGATGTAGACTTATGAGGATGTAGCGAAACAATTTCAGGTGGCTTGTTGAAGCCAATTATGCATCGTAGATTAAATGCATATAGGCTATGTTAAACACTTAAAAGCTGATAGTAGTTGTACATTTAAGCTCTTCTACTGTACTCTATGCTCCTTCAAAAAAGAACACCATCCATCTCATCATGCTGTTTATCTTTTGCGAATGAGGTTAGCATATACACATGTAGGCATCATCTCCCCCTAAGAAGTGGTTGAGTTCGCAGAGAAAATGTGGGATGTTGATAGTGTCTTTTTAAGTATATCAAATCAAATTTTATTTGTCAGATACACATGGTTAGCAGATGTTAATGCGAGTGTAGCGAAATGCTTGTGCTTCTAGTTCTGACATTGCAGTAATAACCAACAAGTAATCTAACTAACAATTCCAAAACTACTGTCTTATACACAGTGTAAGGGGATAAAGAATATGTACATAAACATATATGAATGAGTGATGGTACAGAGCAGCATAGGCAAGATACAGTAGATGGTATCGAGTACAGTATATACATATGAGATGAGTATGTAAACAAAGTGGCATACTTAAAGTGGCTAGTGATACATGTATTACATAAGGATGCAGTAGATGATATAGAGGACAGTATATACGTATGCATATGAGATGAATAATGTAGAATATGTAACATTATATAAGGTAGCATTGTTTAAAGTGGCTAGTGATATATTTGACATAATTTCCCATCAATTCCCATTATTAAAGTGGCTGGAGTTGAGTCAGTGTCAGTGTCAGTGTGTTGGCAGCAGCCACTCAATGTTAGTGGTGGCTGTTTAAATGTCTGATGGCCTTGAGATAGAAGCTGTTTTTCAGTCTCTCGGTCCCAGCTTTGATGCACCTGTACTGACCTCGCCTTCTGGATGATAGCAGGGTGAACAGGCAGTGGCTCGGGTGGTTATTGTCCTTGATGATCTTTATGGCCTTCCTGTGACATCGGGTGGTGTAGGTGTCCTGGAGGGCAGGTAGTTTGCCCCCGGTGATGCGTTGTGCAGACCTCACTATCCTCTGGAGAGCCTTGCGGTTGTGGGCGGAGCAGTTGCCGTAACAGGCGGTGATACAGCCCGCCAGGATGCTCTCGATTGTGCATCTGTAGAAGTTTGTCAGTGCTTTTGGTGACAAGCCGAATTTCTTCAGCCTCCTGAGGTTGAAGAGACGCTGCTGCGCCTTCTTCACGATGCTGTCTGTGTGAGTGGACCAATTCAGTCTGTCTGTGATGTGTATGCCGAGGAACTTAAAACTTGCTACCCTCTCCACTTCCATCGATGTGGATAGGGGGGTGTTCCCTCTGCTGTTTCCTGAAGTCCACAATCATCTCCTTAGTTTTGTTGACGTTGAGTGTGAGGTTATTTTCCTGACACCACACTCAGAGGGCCCTCACCTCCTCCTTGTAGGCCGTCTCGTCGTTGTTGGTAACCAAGCCTACCACTGTTGTGTCGTCCGCAAACTTGATGATTGAGTTGGAGGCGTGCGTGGCCACGCAGTCGTGGGTGAACAGGGAGTACAGGAGAGGGCTCAGAACGCACCCTTGTGGGGCCCCAGTGTTGAGGATCAGCGGGGTGGAGATGTTGTTGCCTACCCTCACCACCTGGGGGCGGCCCGTCAGGAAGTGCAGTACCCAGTTGCACAGGGCGGGGTCGAGACCCAGGGTCTCGAGCTTGATGACGAGCTTGGAGGGTACTATGGTGTTGAATGCCGAGCTGTAGTCGATGAACAGCATTCTCACATAGGTATTCCTCTTGTCCAGATGGGTTAGGGCAGTGTGCAAAGTGGTTGAGATTGCATCACCTGTGGACCTATTTGGGCGGTAAGCAAATTGGAGTGGGTCTAGGGTGTCAGGTAGGGTGGAGGTGATATGGTCCTTGACTAGTCTCTCAAAGCACTTCATGATGACGGAAGTGAGTGCTACGGGGCGGTAGTCGTTTAGCTCAGTTACCTTAGCTTTCTTGGGAACAGCAACAATGGTGGCCCTCTTGAATGTGGGAACAGCAGACTGGTATAGGGATTGATTGAATATGTCCGTAAACACACCGGCCAGCTGGTCTGCGCATGCTCTGAGGGCACGGCTGGGGATGTCGTCTGGGCCTGCAGCCTTGCGAGGGTTAACACGTTTAAATGTCTTACTCACCTCGGCTGCAGTGAAGGAGAGTCCGCATGTTTTCGTTGCAGGCCGTGTCAGTGGCACTGTATTGTTCTCAAAGCGGGCAAAAAAGTTATTTAGTCTGCCTGGGAGCAGGACATCCTGGTCCGTGACTGGGCTGGTTTTCTTCTTGTCGTCCGTGATTGACTGTAGACCCTGCCACATGCCTCTTGTGTCTGAGCCGTTGAATTGAGATTCTACTTTGTCTCTGTACTGACGCTTAGCTTGTTTGATAGCCTTGCGGAGGGAATAGCTGCACTGTTTGTATTCGGTCATGTTACCAGTCACCTTGCCCTGATTAAAAGCAGTGGTTTGCGATTTCAGTTTCACGCGAATGCTGCCATCAATCCACGGTTTCTGGTTAGGGAATGTTTTCATCGTTGCTATGGGAACGACATCTTCAACGCACGTTCTAATGAACTCGCACACCGAATCAGCGTATTCGTCAATATTGTTATCTGACGCAATACGAAACATATCCCAGTCCACGTGATGGAAGCAGTCTTGGAGTGTGTCAGCTTGGTCGGACCAGCGTTGGACAGACCTCAGCGTGGGAGCTTCTTTTTTTAGTTTCTGTCTGTAGGCAGGGATCAACAAAATGGAGTCGTGGTCAGCTTTTCCGAAAGGAGGGCGGGGCAGGGCCTTATATGCGTCGCGGAAGTTAGAGTAACAATGATCCAAGGTTTTTCCACTCCTGGTTGCGCAATCGATATGCTGATAAAATTTAGGGAGTCTTGTTTTCAGATTAGCCTTGTTAAAATCCCCAGCTACAATGAATGCAGCCTCCGGATAAATGGATTCCAGTTTGCAAAGAGTCAAATAGTTTGTTCAGAGCCATCGATGTGTCTGCTTGGGGGGGGATACATACGGCTGTGATTATAATCGAAGAGAATTCGCTTGGTAGATAATGTGGTCGACATTTGATTGTGAGGAATTCTAAATCAGGTGAACAGAAGGATTTGAGTTCCTATATGTTTCTTTCAGCACACCATGTCTCGTTAGCCATAAGGCATACATAAGTAGTTTTCCAGCTGAAGACCTATTGGAGGCACAAATCATATGAGTCAAGGTCTGCTTCCCAAAGGACACCCTGTTTCCTATACACTGAGTGTACCACACACTAGGAACACCTTCCCTCAGAACAGCCTCAGTTCGTTGGGGCATGGATTCTACAAGGTGTCGAAAGCATTCCACAGGGATGCTGACCCATGTTGACTCCTATTCTTCCCACAGTTGTGTCATGTTTGCTGGATGTCCTTTGGGTGGTGGACCATTCTTGTTACAAACGGGAAACTGTTGAGCGTGGAATAACCCAGCAGCATTGCAGTTCTTGACACACTCAAACTGGTGCACCTGGCACCTAATACCATACCCCATTCAAAGGCATTTAAATATTTTGTCTTGCCCGTTCACCTTCTGAATGACACACACACACAATCCATGTCTCAAAAGTCGCAAGGATAAACAAATACTTATTTTACTGGTCTCCTCCCCTTCATCTATACTGATTGAAGTCGATTTAACAAGTGACATCAATAAGGGATCATAGCTTTCACCTAGATTCACCTGGTCAGTCGGTCATGGAAAGAGCAGGTTTTCTTAATGTTTTGTGTAAACAATGTATTGGGCACTGCTTAAAAGTAGTGCACTACATATGGAATTTGGGACGTACCAATGGTCTCTTGACACTCCCATATCTCTAGAACGGGAGTGTTCCGCTCCTCATCCCTTCACTCCCTAACAGTTTTCAAGCATGACGCAGGGGAGTTTGGCTGTGGATCTAGATTCCTGCACATCTCTATGTCCATGTGCTGCAGCTGGTATACTGTAACTGGTACAGTTAGTATTATGGTGACTCCATAGGGAAATTAGATTAGATTTTTGGCTAACATTGTTAGATGCAAACATAGGCTTGTTAGTCTCTATATTATAATTGTTTCCCTCTTAACACGAATTTGGATTGGGTTTGGGGAGCTAGGCTACATGGTAATACACTAATCCGATCTCTATCGGCTGTCTTGTGAAACTGCTATAAAGGCTTGTTGACAGTGAGTGTAATAGATAGGTGGGAAGTAGCACACACAATAGCATCCCCCTCTTATCATAGCATGTATTCATCCATATGAGATGTTATTTCAGTATGTTTTGTGTTCTTTTTGTATTCATTGATATGTAGACCTTAGTCTAGCAGTCTGCCAGTGATAGGTTACATAGACTGAAGTAGAGGCAAAACAGGACTGCTGAAAATACAGTTGACAACTTCCCGTTTATTTACAACTATGGACCGTTCTTAATGTGGTTCTGTCAAGATGGTGAGTCAATTTCCAAGTAAATTGTCAGGGGGAAAGTAAGCTATTTATATTAACATTCAATAGATTGGAATGAAATGTAATGTAAAAGTTAGTCTCACACAACCACACCATTGGCATACATATCCATTCTCACACAGACAACCTACGCCCAGGCCACGTAGCTCGTACCACACCGACTTCTATGTGTTTGTCATCTTTCCCTCTGTCTTTGCATGTGTTGTAGATCATCGACCAGGATATCAACCCCTATGTGGACCAATGGGAGGCAGAGGGGATATTTCCTGCCCACAAAGTCTTCAAGCTCTTGGGAAATGCTGGCTTTCTGGGTGTCAACAAGCCAGTTGGTATGAACTTCTTCTGTGTCTCTTCCTCTGTGAAATTGAATTGTCTCAAAAAAAACACCCGGTTAATGACTTTTTCTGAGATATTTCTTTGCCTGATTCTGATTAATTTGTGGGAAATTATGCTTAACATATTTCACTGTCTCACCACTATAAAACCGTGTCAGTTGAAAGCACTTCCCTTTGAAGAGGGCAGCTAATTTCAGATGATAAAGATGGTTTAATTAATCTAGTGTTTTGATGAACAATCACCTGAATCAGAGTTAGATGAGGAGCAGCTTGAAAATAAGAAAATGGTGTAGCCTCGTAAAAGGGTCTCGAAAGATAAAGCAGCAGCAAGTGGTAATGAGTTCCTCATGGACCCCTAAGTGCCCAATGTGTCCAACTAGGCACTGATCTTCATCAAAACTCAACAGAAGAGCCTCTCAAGGGCTAGCGTGAGAAAATGAAGTAGAGAAATGTTGTTGCATACCAGACTCAAGATGATATAGGCCTAAGGAGTGCTTAGAGTGTCATTCTGGCTTTGGCCCACTACACTGAATATGTGGATGTGAGTAGCGACCATATTGTGGTGAGTGTACATATTTGCCCACTCTGAATGTGTGGAGTCACGTTCCACAAAAGCTGTCAGTCCTATTTCCATTTCAAATGCTGTCCTCTACCACCTGCAGCATCACTGAGGGAAAAATTAGACTTTTTAGAATAACTTTGATTGTCGTATTTTAAATCATATATAACACGTTTCAGAATTTAAAGTGGTTAATAAGTCTAATTTTGTCAAGATGTTTTCAGACCTCAAAAGAGGTCGAGATGGGTCCAAGTCACACGATACACCAATCTAGATCCAAATACAGCATATCAACCCAATGACTAGAAAATACAACTAATCTCGACATTAGTCCCCCTAGATGTCAAAACATCTAACAAACTTTTATTTTGAAGTGAACTACTACAGAGAACAATGCAGTGGGTGTTGTTGGTCGTGGTGGGCCCTATGGGGAAATTGGCTCATAAATCTAGCTAGGTCAGAGAAGAGTGGGGCGAGCAGCTTTACAAAGTGCTAACTACAGAGCCCTTCAGCATTAACAGGCTGGATTAGAGAGAAGGTGGACAAGGAAGTCCCAGACACATCAGATTACCAGATGGTATATTAGATAACCTCTTTATGGTTTATCCTACACTGTCAGAGACTAACGCTGAGACGAGACACATATTGCTAATAGCCTATATTGCTAATAGCCTATATTTCTGATAGCCTACAGTGCATTCGGAAAGTATTCAGACCCCTTTTTCCACATTTTGTTTCGTTACAGCCTTATTCTAAAATTGATTAAATTTAAAAAATCCTAATTAATCTACACACAATACCCCATAATGAGAAAGCGAAAAAAAAAGTGAAGAAATGTTTGCAAATCTATATATATGTTTTTTTACAGAAATACCTTATTTACATAACTATTCAAACCCTTTGCTATGAGACTCAAAATTGAGCTCATGTGCATCCTGTTTCCATTGATCATCCATGAGATGTGTTGTACAACTTGATTTGAGTCCACCTTTGGTAAATTCAATTGGTTGAACATGATTTGGAAAGGTACACACCTGTCTATATAAGGTCCCACAGTTGACAGTGCATGTCAAAGCAAAAACCAAGCCATGAGGTCGAAGAAATTCTCCGTAGAGCTCCAAGACAGGATTGTGTCGAGGCACAGATCTGGGGTAGGGTACCAAAAAATGTCTGCAGCACTGAAGGTCCCTGTAATTCGGGGCTGTAATTGTTGCCAAAGGTGCGTCAACAAAGTGCTACGTAAAGGGTCTGAGTACTTATGCAAATGTGATATTTCAGTTTTCAATTTTTTTTTATTGTGCAGAAAATTCTACAAACCTGTTTTTGCTTTGTTGTTATGGAGTATTGTGTGTAGATTGATGAGGGGGGGGGGGGACTATTGAATGAATTTAATTAATTTAATTTAATCTGGCCTCTGCCTTGCTTGCACAATGAACCCCCCTTGAAGCTAGTAATTCGGTGGCGCAACTGGCGACACTTCAGGCTGAGGATATACCCATGTGTTACACTCACATCCAAGAGGACCTGTCAATCACAAGCCTTGTGGGCATGTCCCAGAACATCGATTTCCCTTCTTGCAATACAGAGGGCAAGATATATTCTTGTGGATTCACACTGTCATTGTTTATAAAGGATTTCAAAACACTGTAGCTGAGTGGTTTGTTAGTTGTATCAATGTTTTTGTCCTCTAAATTCGAGGTCGACCGATTATGATTTTTCAACGCCGATACCGATTATTAGAGGACCAAAAAAGCCAATACCGATTAATCGGACGATTAAAAAAAAATATATATATATATATATATATATATATATATATATATATTTTTTTTTTTAAATATTTAATATTTTTTAATTTATATATATATATATATTTTTTACAACACTGAATGAACACTTATGTTAACTTAATATAATACATCAATAAAATCAATTTAGCCTCATGTAAATAATGAAACATGTTAAATTTGGTTTAAATAATGCAAAAACAAAGTGTTGGAGAAGAAAGTAAAAGCTGGTGGCTCCTTTTAACATGAGTCTTCAATATTCCCAGGTAAGAAGTTTAAGGTTGTAGTTATTATAGGAATTATAGGACTATTTCCCTCTATACCATTTGTATTTCAGTAATCTTTGACTATTGGCTGTTCTTATTGCCACTTTAGTATTGCCAGTGTAACAGTATAGCTTCCGTCCCTCTCCTCGCTCCTCCCTGGGCAACCACCCCAAGGCTCAGAGCGAGTGAAGTTTGAAACACTATTAGCGAGCGCCAACTAGCTAGCCATTTCACTTTGGTCTCGGGAGTTGATAGGCTTGAAGTCATAAACAGCACAATGCTTGACAAGCACAACGAAGAGCTGCTGGCAAAATGCACGAGAGTGCTGTTTGAATTAATGTTTACGCGCCTGCTTCTGGCTACCACGGCTCAGTCAGATACTTAGAAACTTGTATGCTCAGTCAGATTATATGCAACGCAGGATACGCTAGATAATATCTAGTAATATCATCAACCATGTGTAGTTAACTAGTGATTATGATCGATTGTTTTTTATAAGATAAGTTTAATGCTAGCGAGCCACTTACCTTGGCTTACTGCATTCGCGTAACAGGCAGTCAGTCTCCTTGTGGAGTGCAATGAGAGAGAGGTAGGTCGTTATTGAATTGGACTAGTTAACTGTAAGGTTGCAAGTTTGCATCCCCCGAGCTGACAAGGTGAAAATCTGTCGTTCTGCCCCTGAACGAGGCAGTTAACCCACCGTTACAAGGACGTCATTGAAAATAAGTACGTTCTTAACTGACTTGCCTAGTTAAATAAAGGTATAAAAATACAAAAATCGACAAATCGGCGCCCAAAAATACCGATTTCCGATTGTTATGAAAACTTGAAATGGGCCCTAATTAATCGGCCATTCCGATTAATCGGTCGACCTCTACTCTAAATACCAAATTGTGAAATGGTCTGCTGAAATGTGCCTCCAAACATTTGTTGGATATGCATTGCCTAATCAATATAATTGAATCATTTCCAATTTTGTTAGTAGTATCTTATGTGTTCTCCTGAATTACTATACAATAGAGATCAGGGCCCATATCCACAAAGCATCTCAGAAAAGGTCCTATGAATCCTGTTAAAACCTGTTTTAGGAAGAAGAAAAAAATCCCAGCTCGGAGTAGGTTTTAGGTTGATGTTAAGACACTCCACAGACAAACTCTGAGCTTGGAGTAAAATTAACTCATAAAAGTGTATGTCTGAGGTACCTCAAAGGAAAGATGGGGATGACATTCATTGACATTGTTTCAAATGATGGGGAATAACCAATCGCAGTAGGGCATCACCAGCTGTGATGCCTCAATCTTCAGACAACCACAGTCAATGTGACTGTACATCAAATGTTGCAATGGTAAAACTTGATATAATTCTCGCCTAACACGATCACTTTGCCTTTCTTGAAGGGATACTTCGGTATTTTGGCAATGATGTCTATTATCTACTTCCCCAGATTCAGATGAATTCATGGATGCAATTTTCGTGTCACCGTGTCCAGTATAAAGGAAGTTAGAGGTAGTTTCACGAGCCAATGCTAACTAGCATTAATGCAAAAGTCTATGGGTATCTGCAAGCATGCTATACCTATAGACTTTCAGTCATTATGCTAACACTGGCATTAGCATTGTCTCGCGAAACTACCTCTAACAACTTTCACACTAGACACAGTTCATTTGACTCTCATCACTGCAGTACCTGATTCGAATCCAGGCTGCATCACATCTGGCCGTGATTGGGAGTCCCGTAGGGTGGCGCACAATTGGCCCAGCATCGTCCGGGTTTGGCCAGGGTAGGCCATCATTGTAAATAAGAATTTGTTCTTAAAAATAAAGGGTAAATACATGTTTTTAAAAATAGTTAAGCCCTAGATGCCCAATTTATGGCATTTTAACAATGTGATATTGTGCTCCAAACTTGAAATAACATGATGTCTGTAATCAAATTATACAATTTATTTATTAGCCTAGTGGTTACGTGTGCTCTTTATTGTCTGGTCAGCTGGGTGTTCAACCAGTCTTTTCCGTAAGCAAGAGAACCAGAACAGGACAGTGTTGCCCAGGCAACAGGGAGCAGAACACGGGTGATCTCTACCTCCCTGTGTGTGTGTGTGTGTGTGTGTGTGTGTGTGTGTGTGTGTGTGTGTGTGTGTGTGTGTGTGTGTGTGTGTGTGTGTGTGTGTGTGTGTGTGTGTGTGTGTGTGTGTGTGTGAGTGAGTAATGTTATTCCACGCCCAGACAGGACAGTGGGATTCAGAGTTCAGCCTCTGACATTGGCCCGTCTCCGGCCCGATTTACGAGACTCGGCAACCCAGCCGGGTTTTCCACTGGTCAACATTTTTCTGATAGTTCTGTTATGATGGTCCAATGTTATGTTGCCCCTGACTTTCTCCCTTAGTGTCCTCCACTCTTCGTCCTCAGTCATTCCATTGACATTACCTTAGAATGATTTAGCAGACGCTCTTATCCAGAGAGACTCTTGTAGTAATAATATATTACACATACTGTACCAGTGACTCGTTATTCATAAAACTAAGATAAGGGATTATGAGTCAGTTAATTTTTTTTGCATTCCATTTTACTTACTGTAGAATTCTGTCTTCCGGGTTGGAGCGAGCGGTCGCATCCGCAGTTCGCTCCGCAGGTAGTATAACGTTTTCATTACATTTCATTACATTTCATTATAGTACAACGGTTTGATTTGTCTAATCTTAGCAATTTCTTCTTAGCTAGCTACATAGCCGTCTTTGTATCTAAGATAATTGCGTAATTATCGTATTTCGTCGTCCTAACGTAGTCTTCACTGCTCTGCCCAGCAGCTAGCCAGCTAGCAAACGTCCACCGATTAGCAGCACTGTAGAAACTATTACACTCAACTGAACGACTTGATTAGTGTAGTGTTAGCTAGCTACATAGCTGCCTTTGCTGTCTTCGTATCCAAGATAATTGTGTAGTCTTAGAGTGATTATCTTAATTTACCGAGGTTAGCTAGCCAGCTATTTGTCGTCCTTAACGTAGGAGACACTGCTAGCTAGCCAACAGCTAGCCAACGTCTAGAGCGATTTTCTAGGTTAGCTAGCCAGCTATTCGCTCCACAGGTAGTATCACATTTTCATTTAATTTCATTACAGTACAACGGTTTGATTTGTTTGATCGTAGCTAGCTACATAGCTAGCTACATAGCCGTCTTTGTATCAAAGATAATTGTGTAGTCTAGAGCGATTTTCTAGGTTAGCTAGCCAGCTATTGTCGTTCTTTTAACGCAACGTAACGTAATCAACACTGCTAGCTAGCCAGCTAGCCCCCGAATAGCAGCACTGTAGAAACTATTACACTCAACGGAACGACTTGATTAGTGTAGTGTCAACAACGCAGCCACTGCCAGCTAGCCTACAAAGTCAACAACGCAGCCACTGCCAGCTAGCCTACTTCAGCAGTACTGTATCATTTTAATCATTTTAGTCAATAAGATTCTTGCTACGTAAGCTTAACTTTCTGAACATTCGAGACGTGTAGTCCACTTGTCATTCCAATCTCCTTTGCATTAGCGTAGCCTCTTCTGTAGCCTGTCAACTATGTGTCTGTCTATCCCTGTTCTCTCCTCTCTGCACAGACCATACAAACGCTCCACACCGCGTGGCCGCGGCCACCCTAATCTGGTGGTCCCAGCGCGCACGACCCACGTGGAGTTCCAGGTCTCCGGTAGCCTCTGGAACTGCCGATCTGCGGCCAACAAGGCAGAGTTCATCTCAGCCTATGCCTCCCTCCAGTCCCTCGACTTCTTGGCACTGACGGAAACATGGATCACCACAGATAACACTGCCACTCCTACTGCTCTCTCTTCGTCCGCCCACGTGTTCTCGCACACCCCGAGAGCTTCTGGTCAGCGGGGTGGTGGCACCGGGATCCTCATCTCTCCCAAGTGGTCATTCTCTCTTTCTCCCCTTACCCATCTGTCTATCGCTTCCTTTGAATTCCATGCTGTCACAGTTACCAGCCCTTTCAAGCTTAACATCCTCATCATTTATCGCCCTCCAGGTTCCCTCGGAGAGTTCATCAATGAGCTTGATGCCTTGATAAGCTCCTTTCCTGAGGACGGCTCACCTCTCACAGTTCTGGGCGACTTTAACCTCCCCACGTCTACCTTTGACTCATTCCTCTCTGCCTCCTTCTTTCCACTCCTCTCCTCTTTTGACCTCACCCTCTCACCTTCCCCCCCTACTCACAAGGCAGGCAATACGCTCGACCTCATCTTTACTAGATGCTGTTCTTCCACTAACCTCATTGCAACTCCCCTCCAAGTCTCCGACCACTACCTTGTATCCTTTTCCCTCTCGCTCTCATCCAACACTTCCCACACTGCCCCTAATCGGATGGTATCGCGCCGTCCCAACCTTCGCTCTCTCTCCCCCGCTACTCTCTCCTCTTCCATCCTATCATCTCTTCCCTCTGCTCAAACCTTCTCCAACCTATCTCCTGATTCTGCCTCCTCAACCCTCCTCTCCTCCCTTTCTGCATCCTTTGACTCTCTATGCCCCCTATCCTCCAGGCCGGCTCGGTCCTCCCCTCCCGCTCCGTGGCTCGACGACTCATTGCGAGCTCACAGAACAGGGCTCCGGGCAGCCGAGCGGAAATGGAGGAAAACTCGCCTCCCTGCGGACCTGGCATCCTTTCGCTCCCTCCTCTCTACATTTTCCTCTTCTGTCTCTGCTGCTAAAGCCACTTTCTACCACTCTAAATTCCAAGCTTCTGCCTCTAACCCTAGGAAGCTCTTTGCCACCTTCTCCTCCCTCCTGAATCCTCCTCCCCCTCCCCCCCTCATCCCTCTCTGCAGATGACTTTGTCAACCATTTTGAAAAGAAGGTCAACGACATCCGATCCTCGTTTGCTAAGTCAAACGACACCGCTGGTTCTGCTCACACTCCCCTACCCTGTGCTCTGACCTCTTTCTCCCCTCTCTCTCCAGATGAAATCTCGCGTCTTGTGACGGCCGGCCGCCCAACAACCTGCCCGCTTGACCCTATCCCCTCCTCTCTTCTCCAGACCATTTCCGGAGACCTTCTCCCTTACCTCACCTCGCTCATCAACTCATCCCTGACCGCTGGCTACGTCCCTTCCGTCTTCAAGAGAGCGAGAGTTGCACCCTTCTGAAAAAACCTACACTCGATCCCTCCGATGTCAACAACTACAGACCAGTATCCCTTCTTTCTTTTCTCTCCAAAACTCTTGAACGTGCCGTCCTTGGCCAGCTCTCCCGCTATCTCTCTCAGAATGACCTTCTTGATCCAAATCAGTCAGGTTTCAAGACTAGTCATTCAACTGAGACTGCTCTTCTCTGTATCACGGAGGCGCTCCGCACCGCTAAAGCTAACTCTCTCTCTCTGCTCTCATCCTTCTAGACCTATCGGCTGCCTTCGATACTGTGAACCATCAGATCCTCCTCTCCACCCTCTCCGAGTTGGGCATCTCCGGCGCGGCCCACGCTTGGATTGCGTCCTACCTGACAGGTCGCTCCTACCAGGTGGCGTGGCGAGAATCTGTCTCCTCACCACGCGCTCTCACCACTGGTGTCCCCCAGGGCTCTATTCTAGGCCCTCTCCTATTCTCGCTATACACCAAGTCACTTGGATCTGTCATAACCTCACATGGTCTCTCCTATCATTGCTATGCAGACGACACACAATTAATCTTCTCCTTTCCCCCTTCTGATGACCAGGTGGCGAATCGCATCTCTGCATGTCTGGCAGACATATCAGTGTGGATGACGGATCACCACCTCAAGCTGAACCTCGGCAAGACGGAGCTGCTCTTCCTCCCGGGGAAGGACTGCCCGTTCCATGATCTCGCCATCACGGTTGACAACTCCATTGTGTCCTCCTCCCAGAGCGCTAAGAACCTTGGCGTGATCCTGGACAACACCCTGTCGTTCTCAACTAAGATCAAGGCGGTGGCCCGTTCCTGTAGGTTCATGCTCTACAACATCCGCAGAGTACGACCCTGCCTCACACAGGAAGCGGCGCAGGTCCTAATCCAGGCACTTGTCATCTCCCGTCTGGATTACTGCAACTCGCTGTTGGCTGGGCTCCCTGCCTGTGCCATTAAACCCCTACAACTCATCCAGAACACCGCAGCCCGTCTGGTGTTCAACCTTCCCAAGTTCTCTCACGTCACCCCGCTCCTCCGCTCTCTCCACTGGCTTCCAGTTGAAGCTCGCATCCGCTACAAGACCATGGTGCTTGCCTACGGAGCTGTGAGGGAAACGGCACCTCAGTACCTCCAGGCTCTGATCAGGCCCTACACCCAAACAAGGGCACTGCGTTCATCCACCTCTGGCCTGCTCGCCTCCCTACCACTGAGGAAGTACAGTTCCCGCTCAGCCCAGTCAAAACTGTTCGCTGCTCTGGCCCCCAATGGTGGAACAAACTCCCTCACGACGCCAGGACAGCGGAGTCAATCACCACCTTCCGGAGACACCTGAAACCCCACCTCTTCATGGAATACCTAGGATAGGGTAAGTAAGGGTAAGTAATCCTTCTCACCCCCTTCTCCCCCAAAAAAAAAGATTTAGATGCAAGTGGCTGTTCCACTGGATGTCATAAGGTGTATGCACCAATTTGTAAGTCGCTCTGGATAAGAGCGTCTGCTAAATGACTTAAATGTAAATGTAATGTACCTTATACACATAAGTGTAAAGGGATAAAGAATATGTACATAAAGATATATGAATGAGTGATGGTACAGAGCGGCATAGGCAAGATGCAGTAGATGGTATCGAGTACAGTATATACATATGAGATGAGTATGTAAACAAAGTGGCACAGTTTAAAGTGGCTAGTGATACATGTATTACATAAAGATGCAGTAGATGATATAGAGTACAGTATATACGTATTCATATGAGATAAATAATGTAGGGTATGTAAACATTATATTAAGTAGCATTGTTTAAAGTGGCTAGTGATATATTTTACATAAATTCCCATCAATTCCCATTATTAAAGTGGCTGGAGTGTGTTGGCAGCAGCCACTCAATGTTAGCGGTGGCTGTTTAACAGTCTGACCCGCAGGGGACGTAAACAAAATAATTAGCATAGTCGTCGCTACACAAACCGCACAAATAAAATATAAAACATTCATTACCTTTGACCATTTTCTTTGTTGGCACTCCTAGATGTCCCATAATCACTATTGGGTCTTTTTTTCGATTAAATCGGTCCATATATAGCCTAGATATCGATCTATGAAGACTGTGTGATAAACGGAAAAAAATAGCGTTTCATAACGTAACGTCATTTTTTAAAATTCAAAAAGTCGACGATAAACTTTCACAAAACACTTCGAAATACTTTTGTAATGCAACTTTAGGTATTAGTACACGTTAATAAGCGATAAAATTCATCAGGAGGCGATGTCAATTCTATAGGTGTCTGTCTCGAAGAAATGTCTGGAGAGAGTTCGACCAAAACATCCGGTCGGAGACCGGAGGGAATCGGTTCCCTTGATTCAGTTTGACCAAGAATCAAAGCTGAATCAAATGACAAGACTCTAGACAACGTGTGGAAGCTGTAGGCACTGCAACCTCGGCCTCATTTAATTCGGTTCACTTTGAACAATTCCTGGAAGTAGCGCAAGGATATTTATTTCCATTTTCAGTGATCAGATTTTCCTGCACTTTTCGATGAAACGCACGTTCTGTTATAGTCACAGCCGTGATTTAACCAGTTTTATAAACGTCTGAGTGTTTTCTATCCACACATACTAATCATATGCATATACTATATTCCTGGCCTGAGTAGCAGGGCGCTGAAATGTTGCGCGATTTTTAACAGAATGTTCAAAAAAGTAGAGGGTCGACTTAACAGGTTAACTAGGCAGGTCAGGTAAGAACAAATTGTTATTTACAATGACGGCCTACCAATAGGCCTTCTGTGGGGACGGGATTAAATATTTAAAATAAATATAATATAATGTGGCGTACAGCAGGTCAGCCAGGACTAATTGGGGCTTGTGAGTAATCAAGGGCTGATTGCTCACTAGCTGTACGAGTCCCATAAAGCTGACAGAAGGGTAGCACACAGGAGAGAGACTGGGGGAAGACTCCTGGGGACGGTTCCAGCCGTAACAGGAGAGAGTTCAGTTTTTGCTCTTCACAGGATACAGCAAGATGCAAAGCCCAGAAGAGGGTATCCCGGAGAGGGTCTCTTGGGGGAGACCTATTATTTTCTTTTGAACTATTAGGTTAATAAACACCTTTGAAACTGAGCAAATCATACTTTGTCCGTGTCTGATCTGTGTAAACGTTTTCACCCAACCTCCTGGTCTGCCACAATAAATATAGGACAACACACACATCACGACAAGAGAGACAATAACACTACATAAAGAGAGACCTAAGACAACAAATTAGCAAGGCAGCGACACATGACAACACAGCATTGTAGGAACACAACATGGCAACATGGTAGCAGCACAAAACATGCTACAAACCTTATTGGGCACAGACAACAGCACAAAGGGCAAGAACGTAGAGACAACAATACATCACACAAAGCAGCCACAACTGTCAGTAAGAGTGTCCATGATTGAGGCTTTGAATGAAGAGACTGAGATAAAACTGTCCAGTTTGAGTGTTTGTTGCAGCTCGTTCCAGTCGCTAGCTGCAGCGAACTGAAAAGAGGAGTGACCCAGGGATGTTTGTGCTTTGGGGACCTTGAACAGAATGTGACCGGCATTTATTTAACTAGGCAGGTCAGTTAAGAACAAATTGTTATTTACAATGACGGGTGTTGTATGTGGAGGATAAGGGCTGCAGTAGATATCTCAGATAGGGGGGAGTGAGGCCTGAGAGGATTTTTACAAATAAGCATCAACCAGTGGATCTTGCGACGGGTATACAAAGATGACCAGTTTACAGAGTATAGAGTGCAGTGATGTGTCCTATAAAGGAGCATTGTTGGCAAATCTGATGGCCGATTGGTAAAGAACTTCTCGCCGCTCAAGAGCACCCTTACCTGCCGATCTATAAATTACGTCTCCGTAATCTAGCATGTGTAACAGTACTCTTCTTGCGTTGTGTTCAATCAGTCATCGACACGGAACTCCAACATGTAGCACCAGTCATGTAGATTTATTCTGATAGGAACGGCACAAAATTGCACGTCATGCAATGCACATCTCACCATCCAACTCTGCACTCACGCACTCTGGTTTATAATAATATATGCTATTTAGCAGACGCTTTTATCCAAAGCGACTTACAGTCATGTGTGCATACATTCTACGTATGGGTGGTCCCGGGGATCGAACCCACTACCCTGGCGTTACAAGCACCATGCTCTACCAACTGAGCTACAGAAGGACCGCTTGTTCACTGGGCTCGTTACCAAAATAATACAATTACAATATACAATATAATATCTTTAATAATGTACCTGATAGGAACGGCACAAAATTGCACGTCATGCAATGCACATCTCACCATCCAACTCTGCACTCACGCACTGTACAAAATATATGAACCCCCCACCAGACACAGTAAGTTGCTAGTACTGGCGGGATTTCTTTACAACAAAATGCACAACAAATATTCTCCAAAAACCGCTGCATCTTATGTGTGATGTTCGAATAACATTTACAAACAATTTGATATAAATTGTAGATTTAAATCATCACTTGAGAGTATAAAAATCACTTTTGATGTACAGTGCTTTGCAACCAACAACTTACCGCTGGTTTGGTGCTTGTTCACTGGGACGATTCTAACTGGAACATCCTCCCTCGTAAGCAAGCCACGCAAACCAGCCAATAAGATGCCATGTTGAGTAGGTGAAGGCAAGACAAACTCAAACCAAAAACCCATTGGCTTAACAATAAAGTGGCAAGGGGAATCACCAATATAACCCTGTTACACATGGGTAGGATGGTCATCTGAATCACGGTTAGTTTGGCAGCTGGGGTGAAAAAGGACCGATTACGATAGTGGAAACCAAGTCTAGATTTAACTTTAGTCTGCAGCTTTGATATGTGATGAGAGAAGGACAGTGTACTGTTTAGCCATACTCCCAAGGACTTGTATGAGGTGACTTACCTCAAGCTCTAAACCCTCAGTGGTAGTAATCACACCTGTGGGGAGAAGGGCATTCTTCTTACCACACCACATGACATTTGTTATGGAGGTGTTCAGAACAAGGTTAAGGGCAGAGAAAGCTTGCTGGACACTAAGAAAGCTTTTTTGTAGAGCATTTAACTTCTTGCGTCGAGCCAACCCGGATCCGGGATCTTGACTACAGCCTCAAGCCCATTACCATAACGCAACATTAACTATTCATGAAAATCGCAAATGAAATGAAATCAATATGCTAGCTCTCATGCTTAGCCTTTTGTTAACAACACTGTCATCTCAGATTTTCAAAAATATGCTTCTCAAACATAGCAAAACTAGCATTTAGCATTTAGCGTTAGCATTTAGCATTAGCATTTAGCGTTAGCATCACCAGGCAACATTTTCACAAAACCCAGAAAAACATTCAAATAAATCATTTACCTTTGAAGAACTTCGGATGTTTTCAATGAGGAGACTCTCAGTTAGATAGCAAATGTTCAGTTTTCCTGAAAGATTATTTGTGCAGGAGAAATCGGTCCGTTTTCTGCGTCATGTTTGGCTACCAAAAAAAAAACGAAAATTCAGTTATAAAAACGCCAAACTTTTTCAAAAATAACTCCATAATATCGACTGAAACATGGCAGACGTTGTTTAGAATCAATCCTCAAGGTGTTTTTCTACATATCTCTTCAATGATGTATCGTTCCTGGAAGTGTGCTTCTCCCTCTGAATGGCATGGTAAAATGATTGCACCTGAGAATTGCGCACCAACTTAGACAAAGGACACCGGGCGGACCCCTGGCAAATGTAGTCTGTTACAGCCAATCTTCCAATGATATGCCTACAAATACGTCACAATGCTGCAGACATCTTGGACGAACGGCAGAGAGCATAAGCTCGTTCACGGCACATTCACAGCCATATAAGGAGACGATAGAAAAACAGAGCTTCAAAAATTCTGCTAATTTCCTGTTTGAGGTTTCATCTTGGTTTCGCCTGTAGCATGAGTTCCGTGGCACTCACAGATAATATCTTTGCCGTTTTGAAAACGTCAGAGTGTTTTCTTTCCAAAGCTGCCAATTATATGCATAGTCAAGCATCTTTTCGTGACAAAATATTGCGCTTAAAACGGGAACGTTTTTTTATCCAATAATGAAATAGCGCCCCCATAGCTTCAACAGGTTAACACAAAATCCGAAGAGGGGCAAGCTGAGTATAAGACTATCATTTGCATATAAATGGATGAGAGAGCTGCCTGAGCTATGTTGTTGATGTAAATTGAGAAGAGCATGGGGCTTAGGATCAAGCCTTCGGGTACTCCCTTGGTGACAGGCAGTGGCTGAGACAGCATATCTTGACTTCATACACTGCACTCTTTGAGAGAGGTAGTTAGCAAATCAGGCCAAAGACCCATCAGAGACAATACTCCTTAACCAGCCCACAAGAATGGAACAGTCTACCGTATCGAAAGCTTTGGCAAAGTCAATAAAAATAGCAGCACAACATTGCTTAGAATCAAGGGCAATGGTGACATCATCGAGGACCTTTAAGGTTGCACTGACACATCAATAAACTGAGCGGAAACCAGATTGCATATCCTAAAGAATACTATACACATCAAGAAAGCCAGTCAGTTGATTGTTACCAACACTTTTGAGTAACAGGGCAAAATAGAAATAGGCCTATAACAGTTAGGATCAGCTTGATCTCCCCTTTAAATAAAGGACGAACAGTGGTTGCCTTCCAAGCAATGGAAACCTCCCAGAAAGGAGAGACAGGGTAAAAAGGTTGGAGACAGGCTTGGCGATGATAGGGGCAGCAACCTTAAAGAAGAAAGGTTATAAACCATCTGACCCAGATGGTTTTTTGGGGTCAAGTTTAAGGAGCTCCTTTAGCACCTTGGACTCTGTAGCAGGGCAGGAGAAAAAGAGGGAGAAGCATTGGGTATATTTGCATAAGAAGGAGTGGGAGATGAGGAAATGTTGCACAGGCAAGGAGGCATGGCTTAACATTATATATATACTGCTCAAAAAAATAAAGGGAACACTTAAACAACACAATGTAACTCCAAGTCAATCACACTTCTGTGAAATCAAACTGTCCACTTAGGAAGCAACACTGATTGACAATACATTTAATATACTGTTGTGCAAATGGAATAGACAACAGGTGGAAATTATAGGCAATTAGCAAGACACCCCCAGGTGGTGACCACAGACCACTTCTCAGTTCCTATGCTTCCTGGCTGATGTTTTGGTCACTTTTGAATGCTGGCGGTGCTTTCACTCTAGTGGTAGCATGAGACGGAGTCTACAACCCACACAAGTGGCTCAGGTAGTGCAGCTCATCCAGGATGGCACATCAATGCGAGCTGTGGCGAGCTATTTGCTGTGTCTGTCAGCGTAGCGTCCAGAGCATGGAGGCGCTACCAGGAGACAGGCCAGTACACCAGGAGGCGTGGAGGAGGCCGTAGGAGAGCAACAACCCAGCAGCAGGTCCGCTACCTCCGCCTTTGTGCAAGGAGGAGCAGGAGGAGCACTGCCAGAGCCCTGCAAAATGACCTCCAGCAGGCCACAAATGTGCATGTGTCTGCTCAAACGGTCAGAAACAGACTCCATGAGGGTGAGAGGGTGGTATGAGGGCCCAACGTCCACAGGTGGGGGTTGTGCTTACAGCCAAACACGTGCAGGACGTTTGGCATTTGCCAGAGAACACCAAGATTGGCAAATTTGCCACTG
Source organism: Oncorhynchus keta (assembly GCF_023373465.1). NCBI lineage: Eukaryota > Metazoa > Chordata > Actinopteri > Salmoniformes > Salmonidae > Oncorhynchus > Oncorhynchus keta. The sequence goes on along the minus strand of NC_068440.1, from coordinate 30,470,091 downwards.
GCGCCCTGTGCTCTTCACAGATGAAAGCAGGTTCACACTGAGCACATGTGACAGACGTGACAGAGTCTGGAGACGCCGTGGAGAACGTTCTGCTGCCTGCAACATCCTCCAGCATGACCGGTTTTGCGGTGGGTCAGTCATGGTGTGGGGTGGCATTTTTTGGGGGGGCCGCACAGCCCTCCATGTGCTCGCCAGAGGTAGCCTGACTGCCATTAGGTACCGAGATGAGATCCTCAGACCCCTTGTGAGACCATATGCTGGTGCGGTTGGCCCTGGGTTCCTCCTAATGCAAGACAATGCTAGACCTCATGTGGCTGGTGTGTGTCAGCAGGTCCTGCAAGAGGAAGGCATTGATGCTATGGACTGGCTCGCCCGTTCCCCAGACCTGAATCCAATTGAGCACATCTGGGACATCATGTCTCGCTCCATCCACCAACGCCACGTTGCACCACAGACTGTCCAGGAGTTGGTGGATGCTTTAGTCCAGGTCTGGGAGGAGATCCTTCAGGAGACCATCCACCACCTCATCAGGAGCATGCCCAGGCATTGTAGGGAGGTCATATAGGCACGTGGAGGCCACACACACTACTGAGCCTCATTTTGACTTGTTTTAAGGACATTACATCAAAGTTGGTTCAGCCTGAAGTGTGGTTTTCCACTTTAATTTTGAGTGTGACTCCAAATCCAGACCTCCATGGGTTGATACATTTGATTTCCATTGATAATTTTTGTGTGATTTTGTTGTCAGCACATTCAACTATGTAAAGAAAAAAGTATTTAATAAGAATATTTAATTCATTCAGATCTAGGATGTGTTATTTTAGTGTTCCCTTTATTTTTTTGAGCAGTGTATATATAAATAATACACATATATACAGTTGAAGTCGGAAGTTTACATCCACTTAGGTTGGAGTCATTAAAACTCGTTTTTCAACCACTCCACAAATTTCTTGTTAACTAACAATAGTTTTTGCAAGTTGGTTAAGATATCTACTTTGTGCATGACAAACAATTTTCCAAAGATTGTTTACAGACAGATTATTTCACTTATGATTCACTGTGTGACAATTCCAGTGGGTCTGACGTTTACATACACTAAGTTGACTGTGCCTTTAAACAGCTTGGAAAAATGCAGGAAATTATGTCACAGCTTTAGAAGCTTCTGATAGGCTAATTGACATCATTTGAGTCAATTGGAGGTGTACCTGTGGATGTATTTTTAAGCCTACCTCCAAACTCAGTGCCTCTTTGCTTGACATCATGGGAAAATCCAAATAAATCAGCCCAAAAATTATAGACGTCCTCAAGACTGGTTCATACTTGGTAGCAATTACCTAACACGTGAAGGTACCACACATCTGTACAAACAATAGTACGCAAGTATAAACACCATGGGACCACGCAGCCATCATACCGCTCAGGAACGAGACGCGTTCTGTGTCCTAGAGATGAACGTACTTTGCTGCAAAAAGTGCAAACAATCCCAGAACAACAGCAAAGGACCTTGTGAAGATGCTGGAGGAAACAGGTACAAAAGTATATATATCCACAGTAAAACAAGTCCTATATCGACATAACCTGAAAGGCCACTTAGCAAGGAAGAAGCCACTGCTCCAAAACCACCATAAAAAAGCAAGACTACGGTTTGCAACTGTACATGGGGACAAAGACCGTACTTTTTGGAGAAATGTCCTCTGGTCTGATGAAACAAAAATAGAACTGTTTGGCCATAATGACCATCGTTATGTTTGGAGAAAAAAGGGGGGTGCTTGCTTACCGAAGAACACCATCCCAACCATGAAGCACATGTGGATATATTGAAGCAACATCTCAAGACATCAGTCAGGAAGTTAAAGCTTGGTTGCAAATGGGTCTTCCAAATGGACAATGACCCCAAGCATACTTCCAAAGTTGTGGCAAAATGGCTTAAGGACAACAAAGTCAAGGTATTGGAGTGGCCATCACAAAGCCCTGACCTCAATCCTATAGAAAATGTGTGGGCAGAACTGAAAAAGCGTGTGCAAGCAAGGAGGCCGACAAACCTGACTCAGTTACAACAGCTCTGTCAGGAGGAATGGGACAAAATTCACCTGAACCATTTGACCCGAGTTAAACAATTTAAAGGCAATGCTACCAAATACTAATTGAGTGTATGAATTCTTCTGACCCACTGGGAATTTGACGAAAGAAATAAAAGCTGACATAAACATTTCTCTCTACTATTATTCTGACATTTCACATTCTTAAAATAAAGTGGTGATCCTAACAGACCTAAAACAGGGAATTTTTACTAGGATTAAATGTAAAGAATTGTGAAAAACTGAGATTAAATGTATTTGGCTAAGGTGTATGTAAACTTCTGGCTTCAACTGTGTATATCTCAATGGAATAGTTGTAAGCACTTCATAAGCTCTATATAACTCCATTATAAGCCCATCTATAGCAAAATGAGCCCCAACAATATGAGAGTAGCGCTCAAGAGTGGCGCCGGAGAAGGCAGATGTTTTACGTGCCCCCAACCGTTTGTGATTTTTGTTTGTTTATTTACATTGTTTGTAACTTTTTGTTTGACTTATTTTGCAGATAATATTGCCGCTACCATCTTTCATGACCGAAAATAACTTCATCAGGACTGTGATTACTCACCAAGGACTGACAGAATCCTTTCATTCCTTTAATGAGTCGGACGAGGCCGACGTGAACAATATACTGCTTTCTCGGGAATAGGCCCAGATCCCTGTGATTTGCGTGAAGAGGAGGAGGAGAAAAAAGGGCCGGAGGGCGGGCTGCCATCTGAGAATTCGTAGGCGATCGAATAAACCCCCACTTCCTTCCATTCTGCTAGCAAACGTGCGATCTTCGGACAATAAAATAGATGACCTACGCGGAAGATTAAACTACCAACAGAACATTCAAAACGGTAATATCTTATGCTTCACGGAGACGTGGCTGAACGACGACACCATCAACATACAGCTGGCTGGTTATACATTGTACTGGCAGGATAGAACATCGGCATCTGGTAAGACAAGGGGCGTCGGAAAATGTATTTTTGTAAATAACAGCTGGTACATGACATCTAAGGAAGTATCGTGCTATTGCTCGCATGAGGTAGAGCATCTCATGATAAACTGTAGACCACACTACCTACCTAGAGAGTTTTCATACGTATTTTTCTTATCTGTTTACATACCACCTCAGTCAGAAGCAGGCACTGAGACAGCATTGAATGAGATGTATTCCGACATAAGCAAACAAGAAAACGATCACCCAGAGGCAGCACTCCTAGTAGCCGGGGACTTTAATGCAGGGAAACTCATTTTTACCAAATTTCTATCAGCATGTTAAATGTGCTACCAGAGGAATAAAAACTCTGGACTGTAACGAAGTTCGTCTGTTGTTTGAAGAGAGTCAGACCGAAATGCAGCGTGTAGGTTACTCATGACTTTTAATGAAGATAATGCGGTACATGAAATAACTGAAAATACAAAAACAACAAACGAGTGAAACTAATTACAGCCTATCTGGTGACTAACACAGAGACAGGTACAATCACCCACGAAATACAACGCGCACTCAGGCTACCTAAATACGGTTCCCAATCCGAGACAACGAGAATCAGCTGACTCCAATTAGGAATCGCCTCAGGCAGCCAAGCCTAACTAGACACACCCCTAATAATACACACTCCCAATTAATACAAACCCCAATACAAAATACAACATATAAACCCATGTCACACCCTGGCCTACCCAAACATATAACAAAAACACAAGATACAATGACCAAGGCGTGACAGAACCCCCCCCCCTAAGGTGCGGACTCCGGGACGCACCTCAAGAGCATAGGGAGGGTCCGGGTGGGCGTCTGTCCATGGTGGCGGTTCTGGCTCGGGACGTGGACCCCACTCCATAAATGTCCTAGTTCCTCCCCTTCGCGTCCTAGGATAATCCACCTTCTCCGCCGACCATGGCCTAATAGTCCTCACCCTGATCCCGACATAACTGAGGGGCAGCTCGGGACCGAGGGGCAGCTCGGGACCGAGGGGCAGCTCGGGACAGAGGGGCAGCTCGGGACAGAGGGGCAACTCAGGACAGAGGGGCAACTCAGGACAGAGGGGCAACTCAGGACAGAGGGGCAACTCAGGACAGAGGGGCAACTCAGGACAGCAGGGCAGCTCAGGACAGAGGGGCATCTCAGGACAGAGGGGCAGCCCAGGACAGAGGGGCAGCCCAGGATAGAGGGGCAGCCCAGGATAGAGGGGCATCTCAGGACAGCAGGGCAGCTCAGGACAGAGGGGCATCTCAGGACAGAGGGGCAGCCCGGGACCGAAGCAGCCCGGTACTGAGGGGAAGCCCGGTACTGAGAGGGAGCCCAGTACAGAGAGGAAGCCTAGTACTGAGAGGAAGCTCAGTACTGAGAGGAAGCTCAGGCAGGTAGTAGGCTCCGGTAAATCCTGGCTGGCTGGCGGAACTGGAAGATTCAGGTTGACGGGCAGACCTGGAAGATTCAGGTTGACGGGCAGATCTGGAAGAGACTGGTTATCGGGCAGATCTGGAAGAGACTGGTTGTCGGGCAGATCTGGAAGAGACTGGTTGTCTGGCAGATCTGGAAGAGACTGGTTGTCTGGCAGATCTGGAAGAGACTGGTTGTCTGGCAGATCTGGAAGAGACTGGTTGTCTGGCAGATCTAGAAGAGACTGGTTGTCTGGCAGATCTGGAAGAGACTGGTTGTCTGGCAGATCTGGAAGAGACTGGTTGTCTGGCGGCGCTGGGCTGACTGGCGGCACTGGCGGCGCTGGGCAGACTGGCGGTACTGGCGGCTCTGGGCAGACTGGCGGTACTGGCGGCGCTGGGCAGACTGGCAGTACTGGCGGCGCTGGGCAGACTGGCGGTACTGGCGGCGCTGGGCAGACTGGGAGCACTGGCGGCGCTGGGCAGACTGGGATCCTGCCAGTTCACACGCTGCTCGGTCTGTGAATGGTGGTGGGTGATTCTGTAACGAAGTTCATCTGTTGTTTGAAGAGAGTCAGACCGAAATGCAGCGTGTAGGTTACTCATGACTTTTAATGAAGATAATGCGGTACATGAAATAACTGAAAATACAAAAACAACAAACGAGTGAAACTAATTACAGCCTATCTGGTGACTAACACAGAGACAGGTACAATCACCCACGAAATACAACGCGCACTCAGGCTACCTAAATACGGTTCCCAATCCGAGACAACGAGAATCAGCTGACTCCAATTAGGAATCGCCTCAGGCAGCCAAGCCTAACTAGACACACCCCTAATAATACACACTCCCAATTAATACAAACCACAATACGAAATACAACATATAAACCCATGTCACACCCTGGCCTACCCAAACATATAACAAAAACACAAGATACAATGACCAAGGCGTGACATGGACCACCTTTACTCCACACACAGAGACGTGTACAAAGCTCTCCCTCGCCCTCCATTTGGCAAAACTGACAATAATTATATCCTCCTAATTCCTGCTCACAAGCAAAAATTAAAGCAGGAAGCACCAGTGACTAGATCAATAAAAATGAAGCAAATGCTAAACTAAAGGACTGTTTTGCTAGCACAGACTGAATATGTTCCGGGATTCCTCAGATGGCATTGAGGAGTACATCACATTAGTCATTGGTTTAATCAATATGTGGATCGATGACGTTGTCCCCACATACCCCAACCAGAAGCCATGGATTACAGGCAACATCCACACTGAGCTAAAGGCTAGAGCTGCCGCTTTCAAGGAGCGGGACTCTAACCTGGAAGCTTATAAGAAATCCCTCTATGCCCTCCGACGAACCATCAAACAGGCAAAGCTTCAATACAGGACAAAGATCAAATCGTACTACACCAGCTCTGATGCTCGTCAGATGTGGCAGGGCTTGCAAACTATTACAGACTGCAAAGGGAAGCACAGCCGAGAGCTGCCCAGTAACACGAGCCTACCAGACGAGCTAAACTACTTCTATGCTCGCTTCGAGGTAAATAACACTGAAACATGCATGAGAGCACCAGCTGTTCTGGAAGACTGTGTGATCACGCTCTCCGCAGCCGATGTGAGTAAGAACTTTAAACAGGTCAACAGTCACAAGGTCGCAGGGCCAGACGGATTAGCAGGACGTGTACTGTGAGCATGCGCTGACCAACTGGCAAGTGTCAACACTGACATTTTCAACCTCTCCCTGTCCGGGTCTGTAATACCAACATGTTTTCAGCAGATCACCATAGTGCCTGTGCCCAAGAACACTAAAGGTAACCTGCCTAAATGACTACCGACCTGTAGCACTCACGTCTGTAGCCATGAACTGCTTTCGAAAGGCTGGTCATGGCTCACAACACTATTATTCCAGAAACCCTAGACCCATTCCAATTTGCATACCGCCAGATACACAGATGATGCAATCTCTATCTCTATTGCACTCCACACTGCCCTTTCCCACCTGTACAAAATAGAGAATGAAAATGCTATTCATTGACTACAGCTCAGCATTCAACACCATAGTGCCCTCAAAGCTCATCAATAAGCTAAGGACCCTGGGACTAAACACCTCCCTCCGCAACTGGATCCTGAACTTCCTAACTCCAACACAGGGGCCCCTCAGGGGTGCGTGCTCAGTCCTCTCCTGTACTCCCTGTTCACTCATGATTGCACGGCCAGGCACGACTACAACACCATCATTAAGTTTGCCGATGACACAACAGTGGTAGGCCTGATCACAGACAAGACAGCCTATAGGGAGGAGGTCAGAGACCTGGCCGTGCGGTGCCAGGACAACAACCTCTCACTCAACATGATCAAGACAGAGGAGATAATTGTGGACTACAGGAAAGAGGACCGAGCACGCCCCCATTTTCATCGACGGGGCTGCAGTGGAGCAGGTTGAGAGCAATTGAGATTGCATCATCTATGGATCTGTTGGGGTGGTATACACATTGGAGTGGGTCTAGGGGGGATGGGATGGTGGAGTTAATGTATGCCATAACCAGCCTCTCAAAGCACTTCATGATTACAGAAGTGAGTGCTTCAGGGTGGTAGTCATTGTGTTTATGTGTTCTGTGCAGAGTATGGAGGCCTGGGTCTGGACTTCAGCTACAGTATAACCGTGTCAGAGGAGCTGGGTAACATCCGCTGTGGAGGCATCCCCATGGCCATCGGAGTCCAGACTGATATGGCCACACCTGCCCTGGCCAGGTAATGTATATGCACCCATCTGGCCCATAGACATGTTATTTTCATTATGAGCCAATCAAGCAAGTCATTTGATTTTTATTTTGTATAATATTTTAATAGAGGAAAGTAAAGACATACAATCAATTGCACAATCACGTAGCTTTTTCCCTTTGGACCCCCCTCCCCTTTTGTCTCCCACCCCACCCTTCCCAATGTAATTTTATTTCTAAACTGCATAAATTAGTCTCTGATTCCCACTGACACACACACACACACAAGAAACATTTGTAAAGTCAAGCTTTTTTGAAGACTTGGAGACAACCCACTCTTCTGACATCTCCGCTTCAATATGCACACCAACAAACCAAAACTAGGACTTAGTGGCTTCTACAAGTAATACTTGACAGATGTTTAAATACTTCAGAATATATCGTGTTGATGATGAGTCAAGCAGCTGTATGTATGCTATTCATTATACATAGCAAAATAAGTGCAAGGTTTTGGCAACTAAGCCCTTTTTCTACTTGCCCAGGGTCAGATGAATTCCATTGTTATGTTTCTATGTGCAGTTTGAAAGAAGCTAACTAGCGTTAGCTCAATGACTGGAAGTCTAACAGAGCAGTTACTTGATCAGCTCTTTAACCACATTGTCTCTGTGTGTTGTGACACTGTGCTAAATGGCATATACTGTAGGTTTGGCTCTACAGAGCTGAAGAAGGAGTTTCTGCTGCCCTCCATAATGGGAGACAAAGTGGCCTGTCTGGGAGTGAGTGAAGTCGGAGCCGGCTCAGATGTTGCTAGTACGTTGCCTTCATTTAGTATCCCACCAGTATTTTATTATAGCCTAACTTCTTCTCATCCCTAAAGCAGATTCTCAGTAAACACTCAACCAATCTGGGACGGAAAAGGAGGCTCAATATATTTCTAATGCGGGAGGACATCAGAGCACCAGCATGATTAAAACACTCTTAATGGCAAATGATAGCATGAAAATAACAAATATATATACATATATTTTCTCCCTTGTTTCATCTTGTTCAAAGCAGGAAGAAAAAGCATGCTTATCTGTGCACCTACACTGATTTGGAGAATAAAGAATGATTTCTGTTCTGTTTAGAGTAATATCACCACAGGCTCTAATCGGGCACCAATCGATTGTTAATCTATACTAGGGTTCCCCAACTGGCGGGCACGCGTGTGATTTCATTTGTCCCCCCAAGTTTATTGAGCATGAAAAAAATATATATATATTTTTTATTGTTGGACAAAGAAGAAACACCAGCAATTTGGTTCCAAGTGCAATTAATTTTGGAAATCTGTTCCAAAGTATTCCCACGCAAAATAGAGAGAGACTTTTAGTATCGTAGTGTATGTGGACACCTGCTCGTCAAACATCTCATTCCAAAATCACGGGCATTAATATGGAGTTGGTCCCCCCTTTGCTGCTGTAACAACCTCCACTCTTCTGGGAAGGCTTTCCACTAGATGTTGGAACATTGCTGCGGGGACTTGATTCCATTCAGCTGCAAGAGCATTAGTGAGGTCGGGCACTGATGTTGGGCACTGATGTTGGGCGATTAGGCCTGACTCGCGGTCGGCGTTCCAATTCATCCCATGGGTGTTGAGGTCAGGGCTCTGTTCAGGCCCGTCAAGTTCTTCAACTACGATCTCAACAAACCATTTCTGTATGGACCTCGCTTTGTGCCTGTCATGCTGAAACAGGAAAGCGGCTTCCCCAAACTGTTGCCACAAAGTTGGAAGCACATCTAGAATGTCATTGTATGGTATAGAGTTAACATTTCCCTTCACTGGAATTAAGGGGCCTAGCCTGAACCATGAAAAACAGCCTCAGATCATTATTCCTCATCCACCAAACTTTACAGTTGGCACTATGCATTGGGGCAGGTAGCCTGGCAATCTGTCAAACCCAGATTAGGAGAAGCGTGATTCATCCCTCCAGAGAACACGTTTCCACTGCTCCAGAGTCCAATGGCGGCGAGCTTTACACCGCTCCAGCCGACGCTTGGCATTGCGCATGGTGATCTTAGGCTTGTGTGCGGCTGTTCGACCATGGAAACCCATTTAATGATGCTCCTGACGAACAGTTCTTATGCTGACATTGCCTCCAGAGGCAGTTTGGAACTCAGTAGTAAGTATTGCAACAGCAGTTAAAGTGGTCAGGGGAAGCTCTAGCAGGGCAGAAATTTGACAAACTGACTTGTTGGAAAGGTGGCATCCTATGACGATGCCACGTTACAAATCACTGAGCTCTTCAGTAAGGCCATTCTCCTGTCAATGTTTGTCTATGGAGATTGCATGGCGGTGTGCTTGACTTTATACACTTGTCAGCAACAGGTGTGGCTGAAGTAGCGAATCCACTAATTTGAAGGGGTGTCCACATACTTTTGTGCATATATAGTGTATATGTGATCATATACAAATGTAAGCAGGGTTTGAAATGTTTTAGTAAAATATTAAATATGTTTGGGCTTCTTGCTGTCAATTTGCAGTCTACAAAATATTTGTAATTATATTCTGGCACGCTGACCATCCCCTCAAGAAGAAATCTTCCCGCGGTTCAATCTATATTGAACAAACATATAAATGCAACATACAACAATTTCAACCATTTTACTGAGTTACAGTTCATATGAGGAAATCAGTCAATTGAAATACATTCATTAGGCCCTAATCTATGGATTTCACATGACTGAGCAAGTGCACAGCCATGGGTGTGTCTGAGAGGGCATAGGCCCACCCACTGGAGAGCCAGGCCCAGCCAATCAGAATGCGTTTTCCCCACAAAAGGGCTTTATTACAGACAGACAGAAATACTTCTCAGTTTCATCAGCTGTCCGAGTGGCTGGTCTCAGATGATCCTGCAGGTGAAGAATCCGATGTGGAGGTCCTGGGCTTGCATGGCTACACGTGGTCTGCGGTTGTGAGGCCGGTTAGGCGTACTGCCAAATTCTCTAAAATGATGTTGGAGGCAGCTTATGGTAGAGAAATTAACATTCAATTCTCTGGCAACAACTCTGGTGGAGATTCCTGCAGTCCTGCCAATTGCGTGTTCCCTCAAACCGTGAGACATCTGTGGCATCGTGTTGTTACAAAACTGCACATTTTAGTGGCCTTTTATTGTACCCAGCACAAGGTACACCTGTGTAATGATCATGCTGTTTAATCAGCTTCTTGATATGCCACACCGGGCAGGTGGAAGGATTATCTTGGCAAAGGAGAAATGCTCACTAAGAGGGATGTAAACAAACTTGCGCACAACATTTGTGATAAATACCCTTTTTGTGCATTTGGAACATTTCTGGGATCTTTTATTTCGGCTCATGAAACACCGGACCAACACTTTACATGTTGCGTTTATAGTTTTGTTGAGTGTATTATAAGGACATGTGCAAATAAAGTATTAGCAAACTCAAAAGGAGTTTATTTAACCCACTGGTATATATGTTGTCCTTTCACTGATCAGATGATGCCATTCTTACAGTAGTAGTACACTAATCAACCACGGTTGCTACTACTAATTACAGTGACACCCAGTGGTGTGGCAAATGAAGACATTAGATGGTCTGCATCCCAAATGGCTCCCTATTAGTCCACTACTTTGGCCAGAGCCTGATGGGCCCTGGTTAAAAGTAGTGAACTATATAGGGAATAGGGTGCTATTTGAGACATATTATGATCTGGCATCTGGGGGTCAAAGGACAGGTCTTAATGCCACTATGGGTCAGTTAAAAGGTCTCTGTTTCATCACATCCACAGAACCTTGCTATATACAAATACTATGTATATGCAGATGGATAGTTTGAGGATATTCATGTACGGTAAGTTCATAGCCAGTTGAGCTTCCATTTGAGTTAATACAGTTATGCAACGGTGCTGTTTTTTCACTGCAAAGAGTTGACTTTCAATACTAGTTAATTCCACAAACATTCTGGATATTCAGATTGCTAATTTTGCTCAAGAAATTAAACCTAATTCAAGTATCTAATCAGAAACGAGTCCCTATTGTCGCACAAAATTCATGTGGCTTTCATGGTTTTTAAGAATGCGGCCGAGGTAATAGCTGTCATCGAATGAGCTCAGTGTTCATTTGTCGATTTTGCGCTTTTCTTTTTTGTCTTGTTTAAATACTTAAGAGACGCCAGGTTACTGTCCATTGGAGGAGGCGCTGATGAGGTCATGCTGTCGATCATATGCAAGTACATGGACACCCTACCCAAGAAGTGATGTCACAGTGCCAGTATGGCTTTCACCTCAATCCAGAACATTGTTCCCATTCCTTCGCTTCTCTATAATGACTGGATAGGTGGAAGTGATACCTCTTAGTTTATGCCATATTGCTTACACCTATCCAGTCCATGAAGGGGAGTTCCAGAAGGAACAGAACCATTTTCTGGAATTTAATGAACACATCAGAATTGCAGTTTAAGATTTTAATTTGTTAATCAATTTAACCGCTGTGTTGCACTTACCTTATGAAAATGCATGTACTGTACTACAGGGCCAGTCAGGAATGTTTTTCAAATAGTGCCTCCATGATTTCGTTCCATTAATTTCTTTATGACAATTGAAAACTGCGGTCCTAGAGTAGTTGTGAATTTGTTTGTGTATTGTGGAGAGGATTTGTAATCAATGTCTAAGATCAAGTTTTTGTAGATAGTCTTAGGAATACAATGAATAGTATGTACCGTGGTGTAAAATAAATTAAGCTCTATATACCTCAATCTTTTGTGACTTCTTGAAAAACAATTGTTGAGAAAAGAATCAAACTCTCTGGAGCGTCAAATCCAAAACATCCATGTTTATTTACATATAAAACATTTGACATCAGTTAACGGGAGAACAGTGTGCAGTGGAGATGAACAGTCTCTGTAGATGGGACAGGAAATGTTTGAAGTGAGCGCACACCCTAATTTATTCCTCAAAACAAAAACAAGATGTTTGTTTATAGTGGAACTCTATTGATCAAATGTTAAATCAGTCTCACATTGGATCAAGCAACCTCTGACAGCGAACCCAATTCCAATCTTTTTTCACTAATCAACTCTGAAAAATGTGATTGGGGGAGAGATCAGAATTGGGCTGCCTGTGTAACATGTTACTGCTTAGCCTTGCCAGATTTTTTGATGCAATAGATCGCTCATCCTGTACATCAACTTGCATAACGATATGCATCATCGTTAAGGGACTCTGTAAGAAAGTGTCACATTACAAACGTATGGCAGTGTCTACTCATTCCATCAGGGTTGTCTAAAATTAACAGACATTTTTTATTATTCTCTATTGCACATTGTCATTGATGATTTGGGGGGAGTCTCCTCAAACATTCAGCACATTCTTACAGTCTCACTGTCATCATCCTGGTCTTCTGATGCAGAGGTGCACGCATGGCACAGACTGGGAAAGGAAACACGAGGCAGGGAGGGAAAAGCCGGGGCCTCCTGTAACACATCACCTCAGTTTGATAAACCAGTAAAGGATGGTGAAGACCAAGAAGCAGAAGAACAGCATGTAGCACAGGAGCTTGGTCTGGCTTCCCCTGGAAAGCTGCTTCACTCTCCCTATGGTGGCCCCCAGCAAACCTCCCGTTGAGTCAAAGTCTGAGTCCTGTCAGTAGGGAAAATAACAAAACAATTACATCCAGTGACATGTTTTGCCATCCTGATTTGAATTGCTCTGAAATGTGTAATAAGGTAAATCCATTTGAATTCAATCACTTTGACAGCACCCTTTACGAATCGAACGAACCCTTCCATACATATTTGTCCATTGTAGAAGTGCTCAGAAAGTGACTTTGGACCTGAGTGCCAAAACATTCAAGTGCTAACAGTGCTAAAAGTTATATTTTGCATAACATGAAACAGCCATGTCTTCTTCACTGGAAAATATAAATGGTTGAGAAACAGGGTTGTCAAACAATTTTTTACATTTCCTGAAAAAAACCGTTAGGGTCAGGGCTGGCCAAGGAGGCCATGGTTCCGCTGGACATGGTAACGCAGGGGGATCATAGGGAGCGGATCAGTTTCTTCCTTATCGATTCACCTGCGTTTCCCCTCATTTCCTGGAGACACGGGGCTCTTCAGGGGTGGTCAGATGAGTGTTTAGGTAGGTGTATAGGAGTTTCCATTGGTGCCATGTCGGTGGAGAGTCCAGACCAGGTTTCCACTGTGCGCATTCCCTCAGAATATGCCAATTTGGCTATCGCTTTATGTTTAAAAAAAGGCGACCAAATTACCACCCCATCGATGGGGAGATTGCGTGATAAACCTCCAGGAGAACGCTGCACTTCCCAGGAGTCACGTGTACCCATTGTCACAGGAGGAGACGTTGGCTATGGAGACATATGTCACGGAATCTCTGAGGCAGGAGTACATTCGGCCCTCCATGTCACCCGTCTCCTCGAGTTCTTTTTTGTGAAAAAAAAAGGAGAGTGGAAAACCACGTTTAGTACCACATCGGGCCACTAAGAGTACCTCGTCATGCCGTATGGGTTAAAGAATGCTCCAGCCGTCTTTCAATCCTTTGTAGATGAGATTCTCAGGGACCTGCACGGGCAGGGTGTGGTGGTGTACATTGATGACATCCTGATCTATTCCGCCACACGCGCTGCGCATGTCTCCCTGGTGCGCAAGGTACTTGGACGACTGCTGGAGCATGACCTGTACGCCAAGGCTGAGAAATGTGTGTTCTCCAAACGAGCCGTTTCCTTCCTGGGTTATCGCATTTCCACCTTGGGGGTGGTAATGGAGTGTGACCGCGTTAATTAATGCCGTGTGTAATTGGCCGACTCCGACCACGGTAAAGGAGGTGCAGCAGTTTTTAGGGTTTGCCAATTACTACCGGAGGTTTATCCTGGGTTTTGGCCAAGTGGCAGCTCCTATTACCTCACTGCTGAAGGGGGAGCCGGTGCATTTACGGTGGTCGGCCGAGGCGAGCGGAGCTTTCAACTGGTTGAAGGCGCTGTTTACTGACGCGCCCGTGTTGGCGCATCCGGACCCCTCGTTAGCGTTCATAGTGGAGGTGGATGCGTCCGAGGCTGGGGTTGGAGCCATGCCATGCTGCCAAGCTCCGCTGCTGCGATTTATTTTAGAAGAAGCTGGGTCCGGCGGAGCGGAACCATGATGTGGGGGACCGTTGTTAGCTATGGTAAAAGCCCTGAAGGTGCGGAGACACTGGCTTGAGGGGGCTAAGCACCCTTTCCTCATCTGGAGTGACCACCCCAATCTGGAGTATTGGAGTGGGGAGACTGAATCCTTGTCAAGCTAGGTGGGCCATGTTCTTTACCAGATTCAGATTCACAATCTCTTATAGACCAGGTTCCCTCAACCCTAAGGCGAAGCACTGCCCCGTCTCTATGACACTGAGGACCGGTCCATCGATCCTACTCCCATCCTTCCAGCTTCTAGGCTGGTGGCACCGGTGGTATGGGAGGTGGACGCGGACATTGTGGGTGTTGCGGTTGGAACCTGCGCCTTCACAGTGTCCTACCGGTCTCAGGTACGTCCCGCTTGGTGTCCGTGATCAATTGATTCGGTGGGCTCACACACTACCCTCTTTAGGTCTTCCGGGGCTTGCGAGGACAGTGCGGGGTCTTAGGGGGAAATACTGGTGGCCCACCTTAGCCAAGGACGTGAGGCTCTATGTCTCCTCCTGTTCAGTGTGCGCCCAGAGTAAGGCTCCTAGCCACCTGCCTAGAGGGAAACTACAGCCCCTCCCGGTTCCACAACGGCCCTGGTCTCATCTGTCGGTGGACTTTATTACTGATCTTTCCCCGTCTCAGGGAAACACTACCATTCTGGTCATTGTGGATCGGTTCTCTATGTCCTGCCGTCTCCTCCCATTGCCTGGTCTCCCTACGGCCCTACAGACTGCGGAGGCTCTATTTACCCACGTTTACCCACGTTTACTCACGTTTACTCACGTCTTCCGGCGCTACGGGGTGCGTATCTGATCGAGGTCCCCTGTTCACGTCCCAAGATTGGAGGGAGTTTATGGAACGTCTGAGGGTCTCGGTCAGCCTGACCTCTGGTTATCACCCTGAGAGTAATGGGCAGGTAGAGAGAGTGAACCAGGAAGTGGGTAGGTTTCTGCGGTCATATTGCCAGGACCGGCCAGGAGAATGGGCGAGGTACGTCTCATGGGTGGAGTTGGTCCAGAACTCACTCCGTCACTCCGTCACTCCTCCACGAACATGTCGCCATTCCAATGCGTGCTGGGCTACCAACCGGTTCTTGCTCCGTGGCATCAGAGTCAGACCGAAGCTCCTGTGGTGGAGGAGTGGGTGCAGTGCTCAAGGGAGACCTGGAGGGCAGTCCAGTGGATGGCAGAACAAGAGTGCTGAGGCCCCTGTGTTCGCACCAAGAAACAGGGTCTGGCTCTCGACCCGAACCCTGCCCCTCTGCCTGCCCTGCCAGAAGCTAGGGCCGCAGTGTGTGGGGCCCTTTAAAGTCCTGAGGAGGATAAACAAGGTGTGTTATAGATTACAACTCCCCTCTTACTATCGCATTAACCCCTCGTTTCATGTGTCTCTCCTCAGGCCGGTGGTAGCTGGTCCCCTACAAGAAGGTGAGGTGCCGGAGGTCCCTCCACCCCCTCTGGACATCGAGAGGTCCCTGCTGCTTACACGGTACGAGCTATTCTGGACGCCGGGTGAGGGGCCTGCAGTACCTCGTGGACTGCGAGGGGTACGGTCTGAAGGAGAGGTGCTGGGTACCGGTGGGGGATATTTTGGATCCATCGCAACTAAGGGGTACTGTCACGAATCCTGCCGAAGATGGTGCCTCTTCCTGTTCGGGCGGCGCTCGGCGGTCGTCGTCGCCGGCCTACTAGCTGCCACCGGTCCCCTTTTCTGTTTCAGTTAGTTTTGTCTGATTAGTTTCACCTGTTTCTTGTTTGGGTTTTCTTTTGGGCTATTTAAACAAACCCGGTAGGCCCACCGGCTTTTGTGCGGGCTTGTTTTTCTGTTCATGATGTGTGGATTATTGTGGATTCCGTTTTTCCGGACAGTTTCGTCCTGGTTGTTGGACTGGGTATTTATGCGCCCTTAAGTGTGGCGTGACCGTTACTCTGTTCTTGGAATAAAGATCCATGTTTTGAACTACCCTGATCTCTGCGCCTGACTCCTCCACCCACTACTCCTAGAAGCCTTTACAGTAATTTTGATTTTTCAGGGGGTGCTGCATTACCTTCAGCACCCCTTCTTCCCGCGGCTATTCCATACTTCTAGGGTGCTTTCTCACCAGCTTCTCAGGTTTACTGTTCATTTGAGCGATATGAAATGGAAGGGAGTTCCATGCAATAATGGCTCTATATAATACTGTACTCTTTCTTGACTTTGTTCTGGATTTGGGGACTGTGAAAAGACCCGTGGGGGCATGTCTGGTGGGGTAGGTTTGTTTGTCAGAGCTGTGTGTAAGTTAACAATGCAAACTATTTGCAATTTACAACACATTAATGTTTCTTATAAAAAGAAGAAGTGATGCAGTCAGTCTCTCCTCAACTCTTAGCCAAGAGAGACTGGCATGCATAGGATTTATATCAGTCCTCTGATTACAACGAAGAGCAAGACGTGCCGCTCTGTTCCCCGTAGCACTCTACCACACGACAATAATCAAGATAAGACAAGACTAGTTCATCTGACTATTACAGACCAGGGAGATATAGTTCATCCGACTATCATAGACCAGTGAGATATAGTTTGTCTGACTATCAGAGACCAGGGAGATATAGTTCATCTGACTATTAGAGACCAGTGAGATATGGTTTGTCTGGCCATTAGAGACCAGGGAGATATGGTTTGTCTCACCATTAGAGACCAGGGAGATATGGTTTGTCTGGCCATTAGAGACCAGGGAGATATGGTTTGTATGGCCATTAGAGACCAGGGAGATATGGTTTGTCTGGCCATTAGAGACCAGGGAGATATGGTTTGTCTGGCCATTAGAGACCAGGGAGATATGGTTTGTCTGGCCATTAGAGACCAGGGAGACATGGTTTGTCTGGCCTTTAAAGACCAGTGCGATATAGTTTGTCTGGCCATTAAAGACCAGTGCGATATAGTTTGTCTGGCCATTAAAGACCAGGGAGATATGGTTTGTCTGACTATTATTATTTATTTATTTAACCTTTATTTAACAAGGCAAGTCAGTTAAGAACAAATTCTTATTTTCAATGACGGCCTCGGAACAGTGGGTTAACTGCCTTGTTCAGGGGCAGAATGACAGATTTTTACCTTGTCAGCTCGGGGATTCGATCTTGCAACCTTTCGGTTACTAATCCAATGCTATAACCACTAGGCTACCTGAATGATGTAATTCAAGGGTAGGCAACTCTGTTCCTGGAGTGCCACAGGTACTGCAGGATTTTATCCTAACTAGGCACCACACCTGACCAACTGAGCTAATTGATCATTTCAGTGACTGCCTGAATTCAACACACCTGGTCTTCCAGGTCAGTTAACTCAGAATGTATGAAGTGTCTGCGGCCCTCCAGGACCAGGGTTGATGTAGTTGCCTACATAGCAACACAAAGAATAAGAAAAGAAAGCAATGCATTGGAGATGTGTCAAAGTATTACAGATCATTCTTCTTTTTCATTTTTAGATGGTCATAAGATTCATATGGAGCATAATATTTTCTGCACAAAATAAATATGTACATTTACTTAATCAAAATACAGTTTATTCTATCCCAAATGGCACCACATTCCTGATTTAGTGCACTGCTTTTTACCAGTGTCCTATGGGTCCTGGTCAAAAGTTGTGCACTATACACGGAATAGGGTTCCATTTGGAATGTCCATCCTATTTATTTTCCCAAGGGCAGCTGTAAGGGTGTAATGCTGCCACCACGAGGCGCCTAAAGTTCTGTTACTCCAAGTTCTCCTCAAACTTTGGTTACTGCTCTGTGTCATCTTTGAGCTTCCAGCACGTTCAATTGTATTATTAAATGAATACATTATTATTAGGTATACTACATGCAATCGCTTTTATGAAAAAATATTTTTCTTACTAGCACTGACTGCTGATAAGTACTTTGAGGATAAATGTACTTGATACCATTGTGAAATGTTGTTGTCCCACCTTGCTATCTTAAGATGAACGCACTAATAAGAGCATCTGCTAAATTACTCAAATGTAAAAGTGTAAAATGTTTGATTTCTGTAGACTTCCAACTAATATTATGGTGACTGAATATTGCCTTAGAACAACAGGCTTATGCAGCATATGAGGTAAAGGGTCTGATAACTCATGAAATGGACTGATTAGCACATGGGCTCCATGGTTCTCTATATAAAAGTAATTTAAATAAAACAGTGAATTACCAGTAAATTGCCTAACCCATTGTTCTGCCACTAACTAATACAGTGGCCTGACTAGAAACTCATCGCACAGCTCGAGCACTACTCTGAGTTCGAACTCAGAGGTTTTTTTTGTAATAGAAAATAAATCACTAAGTCTATTACAGAAGGAACATTTTCACGGCATTTGCTGGTGGTTTTATCTCATGACAAAGTGACAAAAAACAGGGATACATTTTTTTACGTGATTAAACTTAGGAACGGTCTTTTCTGAAATGCGTATTTATTTGTTGTTGACAAAATCGAGGAGTGGGAACTTCAAAGTAACAATTTACATACAACTATGGGAACATTTTCATTCCCCCTAAATCCTTCTTAATGTTTCCTCCATTTCTGGTCCATGGGTGTTCAATTGGATTGGAAGAATTGCGTCACTGTTCGCCTCCTTTCCAACGCTAGCATTCCGTCACCTCATCTAAGGACAGGGAGATAGATAGGTATATTTGGGACCCGATTCAGGAAACTGGGCATATGTGGCAAGTCACGACTTTACGTAAAAAAAATATATTTTTTAGCAAAATTAGTTATTTGGCAGAAATGCCTTCTAGAACATGTGCACTTCCATGTGCATTAATAACAAACGTGGATGCCATCTGTAAATACGAATAAAATTGTTAAATTACGAGCCGAATCCAGGTGGTGAGTCACATTTATGACATCCTCTCTGATACCACATCCTCGGTAATGGATGATTTACCCTGAAGTCCTAATAGAGTACCAGCCAGACATATTGCACGTTTACTATTTATATCCAAGCTGAATGGGCTGGCAGTTACCTATTGATGACTTCCATAAATATGTATAGCCTCCGAATCACAGAGCTACAGCTTTTCTTTAATGGGATGATTGAATAAGGGGAAAAGCACAGGGCAGGTACAATGGTAGGGGTGAAAGAAAGGCTAAAAGGTTGTTTTATGAAACTCCACATGAGAAGATTTATTAAACTTTTGTCATGTCTTAGATGGTACAGAGCAACACTGAAAACAAGAAAATATGCGTGTACTGATTCTGCTGCCCAAACTAATATTTACACATTAAATAAAAATGCATGAGCGTGAACAGAACACATTGTTACTTTTCTATTGAGTTGGTTTCTCAACAGAAACTTGCAAGTTAGGGTTCATGTCAAAACAACTAAATAGATCGGAAATGTCATGTTATTGTATATTGGGTGGGAATGTACCTGCAGTTGTGTCAGTATTCTGTATCACAGATTACATTGTTGTGTTGACTTTCCGATACTGTATATACAGACTCTGGTAAAGAGGTTAATGTAAATATAGTTTGTTGACTTCCTTCTAAGGCCAGCAAAGTAATGAATGTGCTGCCATAACTCTCTCCATCTATTAAGTGGGGCAGCAGGTACACTAGTTGTTAAGAGCATTGGGACAGTAACGAAAGGTCGCTGGTTCGAATCCCTGAGCCGAGCTGGTGAAAAATCAGAGCAAGGCACTTAACCCTAATTGTGCCTGTAAGTTGCTTTGGAAAAGAGCGTATGCAAAATGTAATGGTTACTACCCTGCTCTAGTCCGGCTGTTCTGAAGGGGCTGAAAATAACCCAGTCAAAGCAAGATAAGAGAAAGTTAAAGATTTAGGGTGGAAAGGAAGTGGGATAGGGAGAGAAACAGGTATCAAGCTCTTGGATGAGAAGGGGCATGGTGACAATGCCAGCATACATGAAAAAGAGGACACACATTCAGTTCTTATTCCTGTTTAGTAACAGGATTATATTTGAGGCAAAGTGGAATTTCAGGACAAATGGGAGAAAAGCAACTGAGTAGTGTACAGACAAAAATGTCTTGAGTTATTTTATTATATCCATTATGTCATGGTGTGAAAACTTAATATAAAGTTAAGCAAAGGTTTTTGTTAAAATGTACTATGTTGAAAACACAAAACAATACATAAATTATTTTGCTAATATTGCTTAACAATTTAAACAGCGCCTCAGTATAACTTCATCATAAATGGTGGAAAACAGTAAACTGTTAAAATATTTTTTTTAAATCTAAAATACATTTAAACAATTCTACAAAAATATATTTTTATATTGTATGATAGTTGCCATGGTAAATGTATACTACAATACAAACTGTCTTGAGAAACGTACTCAGCAAAATACTGCTGGTGTAGGTCGATTCACATTTGATTGATTGGTTTGCTATTTTCAACGATGCATCACAATGAACCATTACAGACAAGGCAGTGCAAGTAGCAAGTCAATTATGGTGCAGTAAAAAAATACAATTCAACATGTCAATGTTAGTTCAATTATAGTCAATTCATGTGACCCTTTGAATAAAATCACTGAATCAAATTGTTGACCATTTAATATTGTTATTAGGCTTTATTCTAATACGGTTTTTGGAAGTTGTTCTCATCATGCCTGCTCTTCTGCCTGTTTTTCTGCTTATCCATGGTTTCCCAGCTGAAACAAAGAAAATGACATATCATCATACAGGTCATTATTACATCCCATTAAGGTGCAGAACATTCCGTTTGCATGCTGGTGGGCAGGGAGACCCTCAGCTCTGCTAAAACCATCTAAAACTATTGAAAACTATGTGCAGATTAACCTAAACCACACATACCTGTCAGTTATAATACACTTTTATTTTACTCAAATATCCAATTAATGTGGCCAATATTGAGAGATTGAGATGTAATTCAGCTGTTTTTGGGCACTGTACTTCATCAAAAGCTGGCCGCGCAATCCCCAGTTAGAAAAGGACAAAGTCAAAAGCATGTTACTTATAATGTGATCCAAAGTTAGCCAGTCCTCCAGTCACACAATGACCTCAAACACAACCTGTTACTCTGACACTAGCTGGCGCTAACGAAAAGGCCTGTAGCCATTACTGCAATTATGGGGAACATGCCAATGGTTGTTGAGCTGGCAGATGTAATAAGTCTATTGGTCATTATATTCAAAAACACCCCCTCCCTTCCTCCCAGTTATATCTTCAGATAAACAGAGAACACTGTGTGTGTGTGTGTGTGTGTGTGTGTGTGTGTGTGTGTGTGTGTGTGTGTGTGTGTGTGTGTGTGTGTGTGTGTGTGTGTGTGTGTGTGTGTGTGTGTGTGTGTGTGTGTGTGTGTGTGTGTGTGTGTGTGTGTGTGTGTGTGTGTGTGTGTGTGTGTGTGTGTGTGTGTGTGTGTGTGTGTGTGATGACCACTATCATACCTTTAGCACAGATGTCCATGCAGCTTTGTCTGGATATAAAGTTGTTGCTGCTTCCTCCACAACCTGAATAGATGAACTGCTCACACATCCTGGAGGCTGAGTTGTAGTAGTAGCGTGGTATAGATGCAGCACACCCTCCTTTATCCAGGGGATCCAGGCAGAGCACAGGAGTAGCTGTCAAGCACATAAAACAACTATAAGAACTCTGGGAGAGAGTAGGCTACTCTTCAGCTAACATTAACCAAGACGCTCATCTCTGGTAGTCTGTAACCTAGCCTGGGTGCCAGTCTGTTTGGTAATGTAACCTAGCCTGGGTGCCAGCCTGTTTGGTAATGTAACCTAGCCTGGGTGCCAGCCTGTTTGGTAATGTAACCTAGCCTGGGTGCCAGCCTGTTTGGTAATGTAACCTAGCCTGGGTGCCAGCCTGTTTCTGATCTGTCGCCAACTCCTTATGGAACTCTCATGCCAATCATGACAAGGAGTGGCCAGGAGTTGAACAGCTAAATAGACGGGTAACCAGGCTACATCTCTAGTTTCTTAATAACGTAAGTAGATATAAAATTGAAAGAGGATACTGGATGGAATCATTTCAGAATAATATTGTTATAGAAAAACAGGACAATAGGCAGAGAGTTGGCTACTCTTCAGCTTGCTTTGTCTCATTTTCGACCGAGAGGCTCATCCCCGGCTTCTGAACATAAACAGACGCACAACTGAGAGAAATGTATGGAATAATTTCAGGACAATGCCTGAGAGAATTAAGGCACTCGTATACTGTGTGACTCTTGAGTATAGTATTGATAGTAGAGACTGTTAGAGTGTCAGGATTGGTCCTTTTTGTACTGGTCCTTCTTTGTTTTTTTGTTTTGTATCCCCTTTTTCTCCCCAATTTCGTGATATCCAATCACAATCTCGTCTCATCACTGGAACTCCCCAACGGGCTCAGGAGAGGCGAAGGTCGAGTCATGCGTCCTCCGAAACATGACCCGCCAAACCTTGCTTCTTAACACTTAACCTGTACGCCAGCCGCACCAATGTGTCGGAGGAAACACTGTTCAACTGACTACCGGAAGTCAGCCTGCTGGTGCCCAGCCCACCACAAGGAGTCGCTAGAGCGCAATGAACCTGGGATCGAACCTGGGATCGAATCCCAGGCTGTAGTGCCTTAGATTGCTGCGCCACTTGGGAGGCTGGTAATGGTCCTTCTATCTAGTTTGAGTATAGTATTTATTAGAGGTCGACCGATTCGTCGGAATGGCCGATTTTGGACACCGATATGGCCGAATAAAAAAAGAAAATTCTTAGACCTTTATTTAACTAGGCAAGTCAGTTAAGAACACATTCTTATTTTCAATGACGGCCTAGGAATGGTGGGTTAACTCCCTCGTTCAGGGGCAGAACGACAGATTTTCACCTTAACATCTCGGGGGATTCGATCTTGCAACCTTACAGTTAACTAGTCCAACGCTCTAACCACCTGCCTCACGGGGAGCCTGCCTGATACGTGAATGCAATAAGCCAAGGTAAGGTGCTAGCTAGCATTAAACTTATCTTATAAAAAACAATCAATCATAATCACTAGTTAACTACAAATGGTTGATGATATAACTAGTTTATCTAGCGTGTCCTGCGTTGCATATAATCGATGTGGTGCGTATCATTGCACCAATGTGTACCTAACCATGAACATCAATGCCTTTCTTAAAATCAATACACAGAGATGTATATATTTTTAAACTTGCATATTTAGCTGAAAGAAATCCAGGTTAGCAGGCAATATTAACCAGGTAAGAAATTCTGTCACTTCTCTTGGGTTCATTGCACGCAGAGTCAGTGTACATGCAACAGTTTGGGCCGCCTAATTTGCCAGAATTATACGTAATTATGACATAACATTGAAGGTTGTGCAATGTAACAGGAACATTTAGACTAATGGATGCCACCCCTTAGATAAAATACGGAACGGTTCCGTATTTCACTGAAAGAATAAACGTCTTGTTTTCGAGATGATAGTTTCCGTATTCGACCATATTAATGACCTAAGGCTCGTATTT
Organism: Oncorhynchus keta; assembly: GCF_023373465.1. Classification (NCBI taxonomy): domain Eukaryota; kingdom Metazoa; phylum Chordata; class Actinopteri; order Salmoniformes; family Salmonidae; genus Oncorhynchus; species Oncorhynchus keta. Next base: position 30,446,278 of record NC_068440.1, on the reverse strand, counting down.
CTGTGTGTTATTATGTTATAACTAAGTCTATGATTTGATAGAGCAGTCTGACTGAGCAGCAGCAGGCTCGTAAGCATTCATTCAAACAGCACTTTTGTGCGTTTTGCCAGCAGCTCTTCGTTGTGCCTCAAGCATTGCGCTGTTTATGACTTTAAGCCTATCAAGTGTGCGCGCTAATAGCGTTTCAAACTTCACTCGCTCTGAGACTTGGAGTGGTTGTTCCCCTTGCTCTGCATGGGTGACCCTGCTTCGAGGGTGGCTGTTGTCGTTATGTTCCTGGTTCGAGCCCAGGGAGGAGCGAGAAGAGGGACGGAAGCTATACTGTTACACTGGCAATACTAAAGTGCCTATAAGAACATCCAAAAGTCAAAGGTAAATTAAATACAAATGGTATAGAATAGTCCTATAATTCCTATAATAACTACAACCTAAAACTTCTTACCTGGGAATATTGAAGACTCATGTTAAAATGAACCACCAGCTTTCATATGTTCTCATGTTCTGAGCAAGGAACTTAAACATTAGCTTTCTTACATAGCACATATTGCACTTTTACTTTCTTCTCCAACACCTTGTTTTTGCATTATTTAAACCAAATTGAACATGTTTCATTATTTATTTGAGGCTAAATTGATTTTATTGATGTATTATATTAAGTTAAAATAAGTGTTCATTCAGTATTGTTGTAATTGTCATTATTACAAATAAAATATATATATTTTTTAAATCGGCCAATTAATCGGTATCAACTTTTTTTGGTCCTCCAATAAATCGGTATCGATATTGAAAAATCATAATCGGTCGACCTCTAGTATTAATCCGTGGAGGCTGCTGAGGGGAGGACAGCTCATAATAATGGCTGGAATGGAGCAAATGGAATGGCATCAAACACATGTGTTCAATGTATTTGGTACCATTCCACCTATTCCGCTCCAGCCATTACCACGAGCCCGTCCTCCCCAATTAAGGTGCAACCAACCTCCTGTGGTATTGATAGAGGTGACCGTTAGAGCTTCACGGTTGGTCCTTTTGCACTGGTCCTTATATCCAGTTTAATTTTCATTTCATATTGCATGTCATCATGGCCAGACTTTTGATGAGGATGTGGCTGGTTACAATCAAATTGCCAAATTTCATGAAAAAGCTTCCTCTAATCTTGTTTCTACATCATTCCAAAGTAATACAGCGTTAATAACACAATAGAGTGAACACCTTTATTTAACTAGGCAAGTCAGTTACAAACAATTCTTATTTGCAATGATGACCTACTCTGGCCAAACCCCGACGATGCTGAGCCAATTGTGCACCGCCCTATAAGCCCATGCTCAACGCTGGATGTGGAAAGGTTTTCCCTATTGTGGTCTGTTTGTCCTTAAATCGGTTCGCGTTGCCCTGGCAGCCTCCATAGACGAACTGCTCACACCGCATGGTGGTTATGAAGTAGCTCGGCCAATAGGCCTCACAGGGACCCGCCTCTTTCTGGAACCTGCAGATCTGTGGATCTCTGGTGGGGTGGAGAAGGTGAAAAGAAACACATTCTTATGGGAACTATTGAAAAATGAAATGGGTCTCATTGTATCGTCTTTTATCCTGAATTGGTTTGGATTTCCATTTCAAAACCCCAAAACTTTTCTAAAGTGCTGTCGGCTATATGTTCATACAATTCATGACTTAGAATTGTTTTAATGACACAAAATAAATGGCCTATAGTCTAAATAAAAAAATAAAACTGAACTTGATGAATATTTCAATGCAAAGAAAAACTACTGAGAATACCACACAAAAACAGACTTGTATAAACAAATAAAAACGTACCTTTTATTCCAAAACATGCTATCTCACACACCAGAAAACTCTTGAAGTTGTTTGCATTCCCTAGGCACCCTCCATAGACAAACTCTTCGCATTGTTGAGTGAAAGTATTGTAGTAGTAACGTTGGAGATATACTTTGCAAGGTCCCACATCTACTTGAAGTTGACACACCTCTGAAATTAGCAGAAACACACAACATCAACACTATTGTTGGCTGCAAAATTAGGTCAAGGAATCTCTGAAGTACAGATTCATGTCGACAACAACTTTATCACTACTGAAAAGTCATGAGCCAACGCCCATTGATTGATTATGATTGCAAAGTATTTTGGCGTCGAGAAAAACTAATAAAATATTAATGTGGCTATTACCAGTTACGGTATTACAAATACATCAAATCATTTTTCTTTACCTCGTGTTGGTGAAAATGCAACAACGTAACAACAAGAGCATGAAAGGATCAGAAAAATCAATGAACTGAGCTCCATTGTTGTAGATTTTCCCCAAGTTCAATTCTCCTGAACTCTTCTAACTTTTCGCACCATCAGTACAGTCATTTATACTCTTGTAAACGCTCTCCCAAACGGCACGAGGGGCGGGCTATAATGGCTAATTTCCATACAAACCCGAAGTAGGAACGACCTGATTAATGTTCTGATCTGCATCATAGACAACGTCACGTTCATACACTGTTGAACTAATAACGCAATATGTCAAACGTCCTTCATCGCGCGCAATAGATACGGTCCAAACATTGATGTGGAAAGAGACGACCATAAATGTAGGCTAGTCTGGGAATGAAACTATTATGGGAGTATCATGAGAATAATGATTTGGTAACAGATTTATGAACATATGTGTCATAATATATGACAATGTTAATTATTGTTTTTCTTCTAGTTTATTTAACTTGTGAAGTCAGTTAAGAACTCATTCTTATTTACAATGACGGCCCACCCCGGTCAAACCGCTGGGCTGGGCTAATTGTGCGCTGACCTATGGCACAGCCCAATCACAGCCAGATATGATTCAGCCTGGATTCGAACCAGGGACTATAGTGATGCCTCTTGCACTGAGATGCAGTGCCTTAGACCGCTGCACCACTCACTTTGCAAAGTGGTTTCTAGTAATTATTATAACAAATTATTAGATAATATAATAATAATAATATATGCCATTTCGCAGACGCTTTTATCCAAAGCGACTTACAGTCATGTGTGCATACATTCTACGTGAGAGTTTATTTATTAATGTGGGCAACAGGCTTTTAACGTTCTATTCGGTTCATGTTTAAGCCCTAAATCTAATTCAGATGAATGAAATTCAAATCAAATCAAATTTTATTTGTCACATACACATGGTTAACAGATGTTTATGCGAGTGTAGCGAAATTCTTGTGCTTGTAGTTCCGACAATGCAGTAATAACCAACAAATAATCTAACTAACAATTCCAAAACTACTACCTTATAGACACAAGTGTAAGGGGATAAAGAATATGTACATAAAGATATATGAATGAGTGATGGTACAGAGCGGCATAGGCAAGATACAGTAGATGGTATCGAGTACAGTATATACATATGAGATGAGTATGTAAACAAAGTGGCATAGTTAAAATGGCTAGTGATACATGTATTACATAAAGATGCAGTAGATGATATAGAGTACACTATATACATATACATATGAGATGAATAATGTAGGGTATGTAAACATTATATTAGGTAGCATTGTTTAAAGTGGCTAGTGATATATTTTACATAATTTCCCATCATTTCCCATTATTAAAGTGGCTGGAGTTAAGTCAGTGTGTTGGCAGCAGCCACTCAATGTTAGCGGTGGCTGTTTAACAGTCTGATGGCCTTGAGATAGAAGCTGTTTTTCAGTCTCTCGGTCCCAGCTTTGATGCACCTGTACTGACCTCGCCTTCTGGATGATAGCGGGGTGAACAGGCAGTGGCTCGGGTGGTTGTTGTCCTTGATGATCTTTATGGCCTTCCTGTGACATCGGGTGGTGTAGGTGTCCTGGAGGGCAGGTAGTTTGCCCCGGTGATGCGTTGTGCAGACCTCACTACCCTTTGGAGAGCCTTGCGGTTGTGGGCGGAGCAGTTGATAGAGTCCGGCAGGATGCTCTCGATTGTGCATCTGTAGAAGTTTGTGAGTGCTTTTGGTGACAAGCCAAATTTCTTCAGCCTCCTGAGGGTTGAAGAGGCGCTGCTGCGCCTTCTTCACGATGCTGTCTGTGTGGGTGGACCAATTCAGTTTGTCTGTGATGTGTACGCAGAGGAACTTAAAACTTACTACCCTCTCCACTACTGTCCCGTCGATGTGGATAGGGGGGTGCTCCCTCTGCTGTTTCCTGAAGTCCACAATCATCTCCTTCGTTTTGTTGACGTTGAGTGTGAGGTTATTTTCCTGACACCACACTCCGAGTGCCCTCACCTCCTCCCTGTAGGCCGCCTCGTCGTTGTTGGTAATCAAGCCTACCACAGTTGTGTCGTCCGCAAACTTGATGATTGAGTTGGAGGCGTGCATGGCCACGCAGTCGTGGGTGAACAGGGAGTACAGGAGAGGGCTCAGAACGCACCCTTGTGGGGCCCCAGTGTTGAGGATCAGCGGGGTGGAGATGTTGTTGCCTACCCTCACCACCTGGGGGCGGCCCGTCAGGAAGTCCAGAACCCAGTTGCACAGGGCGGGGTCGAGACCCAGGGTCTCGAGCTTGATAACGAGCTTGGAGGGTACTATGGTGTTAAATGCCGAGCTGTAGTCGATGAACAGCATTCTCACATAGGTATTCCTCTTGTCCAGATAGGTTAGGGCAGTGTGCAGTGTGGTTGAGATTGCATCGTCTGTGGACCTATTTGGGCGGTAAGCAAATTGGAGTGGGTCTAGGGTGTCAGGTAGGGTGGAGGTGATATGGTCCTTGACGAGTCTCTCAAAGCACTTCATGATGACGGAAGTGAGTGCTACGGGGCGGTAGTCGTTTAGCTCAGTTACCTTAGCTTTCTTGGGAACAGGAACAATGGTGGCCCTCTTGAAGTATGTGGGAACAACAGACTGGGATAGGGATTGATTGAATATGTCCGTAAACACACCAGCCAGCTGGTCTGCGCATGCACTGAGGGCGCGGCTGGGGATGCCGTCTGGGCCTGCAGCCTTGCGACGGTTAACACGTTTAAATGTTTTCCTCCCGTCAGCTGCAGTGAAGGAGAGTCCCCATGTTTTGGTTGCGGGCCGTGTCAGTGGCACTGTATTGTCCTCAAAGCGGGCAAAAAAGTTATTTAGTCTGCCTGGGAGCAAGACATCCTGGTCCGTGACGGGGCTGGTTTTCTTTTTGTAATCCGTGATTGACTGTAGACCCTGCCACATACCTCTTGTGTCTGAGCTGTTGAATTGAGATTCTACTTTGTCTCTATACTGACGCTTCGCTTGTTTGATTGCCTTGCGGCGGGAATAGCTACACTGTTTGTTTTCGGTCATGGTTACGGTCACCTTGCCCTGATTAAAAGGGTAAGGTGTGTGTGTAAATAGTCCACACACTCACTACAAAATATTGCCTTGTCTCTAAGGAAGTGATACAGTATATAACATTAACACATTGAGCTTATGTCATTCTTTATTGTGTCATCGTAACCATCACATCTGGATGTTTCCCAATAAAACAAAACAATCACAACTCTGGGCATCCATGCAGGATCTGCCTTGGTGAACTTTATTAGCTTTTCTCTTTACATCAATAGAAATGTAAACCGGTGGGAACTCTAAAAGGTATGTAGATACATGTTTCAAAAAGGACCAACTCAGTGGCCTTGTAGTTAGTGTCCACCCTGAGATCGGAAGACTGTACAAATATGGCCCAATTCCTCTCAAGCTGCCTCAACGCTATGAGCCAAGGCTTGTGCAAGGCTACTTAGCTTTCAACAAGGAGAGTGGAGTGAGAAAATGTCATATGAGCTGCTTTATAATGTGTCCTATTTCTGTCCTAACCGACAACTGGTTCCCTGGATGCATAAAAACAACAACACTCTCCCCCTCATTGAGATTTTGTCCTTTGATAGACCCCTACTAAATGTCCATGAATTATAATCCACCAGTGGAGGCTGCTGAGGGGAGGACGGCTCATAATAATGGCTGGAATGGAGTAAATGGAATGGTATCAAACACGTCAAAGATGTGGTTTCCATGTGGTTGATAACACTCCATTGACTCCATTTCAGCCATTATTATGAGCTGGCCTCTCCTCAGCAGCCTCCACTGTAATCCACATAATAATTCAAATACATTGTTGCTGCAGTATTCTTTTCCTGCTGTAGCAAACTGTCTTAAGTTAAGATCCTACATCTGTACCTGACCTGTATTTGATAGAATATTGAATAAGAGTCTTGGTCAAAGAAGAAAGGCCTATTTCCTAATACATATCAATTACATAAGTAGAGAACTATATCCCATAATGACAAAGCAAAAACAGTATTTTTTAAACAGTTTTGAAAATGTATTTAAAAATGAAGAAAAATTAGCTTATTTACATAAGTATTCAGACCCTTTGCTATGCATTTTGGAGCTGCCTTGCTCAAGAAAACAAAAAAAGAGACCGTGTTTGTTTGCGGCTTTATTAACTCATATATATATATATATATATATTTGTTTTACATTGTTTACAAACTGATATGTGACACATTAATGCCAAAATAACATGCAAAACAGGCAAGCACAATTTTGTCATTGTATTTATTTATTATTATTTTTGCAAAAAATGTGGAGCTCAAAACAGGTGGTACTCAAAATAGGTGGGGCGTTAACAGGCTCTGCCCCACCTTCCCTGAATGATGGGTAGCCACTGGATTTAATCAATAGTGGAGATTTGCATGGCCGGGGAACACAGAGCGCAGCCTGGAGGAATGCACTACAGATCTGCCATTTCATAATCTGGTTACTTGTTTTTCTTGCACTTTGACAGGTAGCCTATTAGCCCTAATATTTAGCTAATGAATCGCCGAATATCTAGCCTTTATTTTGCTTCTTACTTCGGCTAGCACCTCTTTTCCAGCTGTTCCCGTGCGCAACAGGCAATAGGCTACGCAAGCCTCTCCGCAATTGGCCGTTTCTCTTCTCTTGAAATCCCAGGAAAAGCTATAAGTTACAAAAGCGACAGGACATTGAAATAATTTTTTATACTAGGCCTAATAGCTAATTTGGGAAAAGAAGCAGGCTTGCTCTTTTATTTGCTGAATGTAAAACAGGCCAACAGCATAGAAAATGCATGCTGGGAAAGTGTAGGAAAAGTGTAGCTTTTTCAAGCAGAAATTTGCTTCCTGCAACACTAACTCAAAAACGTTTTGGGACACTGTAAAGTCCATGGAGAATAAGAACACCTCCTCCCAGCTGCCCACTGCACTGAAGATGGGAAACACTGTCACCACTGATACATCCACCATAATTGAGAATTTCAATAAGCATTTTTCTACGGCTGGCCATGCTTTCCACCTGGCTACTCCTACCCCGGTCATCAGCACTGCACCCCCCACAGCAACTCGCCCAAGCCTTCCCCATTTCTCCTTCTCCCAAATCCATTCAGCTGATGTTCTGAAAGAGCTGCAAAATCTGGCCCCTACAAATCAGCCTGGCGTGACAATCTGGACCCTTTCTTTCTAAAATTATCTGCTGAAATTGTTGCCACCCCTATTACTAGCCTGTTCAACCTCTCTTTCGTGTCGTCTGAGATTTCCAAAGATTGGAAAGCAGCTGCGGTCATCCTCCTCTTCAAAGGGGGGGACACTCTTGACCCAAACTGCTACAGACCTATATCTATCCTACCATGCCTTTCTAAGGTCTTCGAAAGCCAAGTCAACAAACAGATTACCGACCATTTCGAATCTCACCATACCTTCTCTGCTATGCAATCTGGTTTCAGAGCTGGTCATGGGTGTACCTCAGCCACGCTCAAGGTTCTAAACAATATCTTAACCGCCATCGATAAGAAACATTACTGTGCAGCCGTATTCATTGATCTGGCCAAAGCTTTCGACTCTGTCAATCACCACATCCTCATCGGCAGACTCGACAGCCTTGGTTTCTCAAACGATTGCCTCACCTGGTTCACCAACTACTTCTCTGATAGAGTTCAGTGTGTCAAATCGGAGGGTCTGCTGTCCAGACCTCTGCCACTCTCTATGGGGGTGCCACAGGGTTCAAGGTAGGTACCCTTATCTCACCTCATTTGCTCACATCATATATAGACTTGTTTATACTGTATGTTTCTTTTACTCCATGTGTAACTCTGTGTTGTTGTATGTGTCAAACTGCTTTGCTTTAACTTGGCCAGGTAGCAATTGTAAATGAGAACTTGTTCTCAACTTGCCTACCTGGTTAAATAAAGGTGAAATAAAAAATAAAAAGGAGAGGTGTGATCACTTTTGGCCGGTTATGATAACATTGTTGCACTGATGCTTTGCAAATAGTTGCACAGGACAGACAGAGATGAGCACAGTGAAAAAGAAGAACCAAAATTATGGAAACCACTTGATCAACAAGACAATGACATACTGTAGACCTAAGAATATGCGTAGGCTAAAAAGTGTTTGTTGTCGAATTGCTACAATTAAATATGAGTTACTATATTATTTTTAATTAGGCCTACAGGTGCATTGATGTATTATTTGCTATTGTCAGTATGACAATGAACACACCCTGAAAGCACTGAATGGTCTGAACCAGTATCTGTGTGTTAGAGACCTCATGAATGGTCTTGTTACCACCTTATTAATAGCAGCGCGTAGGATGTGTTGATTAACTGGTGAGGGACTGTAGATCAATAAACTATCAACTTTCCTCTAGTGTGGATGCTCACCCACATTTTATAGTTATGTAGCCTATTGTTTATCATTAGTTATCGTTGTATTTATTGGCTTGGTGGATGGCTTGGGCCTTAACTCTGACAAAACACAACTAACGTTATTATTACAACAGAACTAGCCTACTAGTAAATAGCTATCGTAAGCAAACTTGAATTTAATAAATATCAAATTAGAATTGAATTCTCTATAAATAGACTCTTTCAAATGATTTACTCTTGTAAGTTTGCCACCAGTGTGCTGTGCTAGGGACATAAAGCGGAAGTCGAATCCATCACTTCCGTTGCTTGGCTGTGTCCATAGCAATGTTCGAAAATGAGGTGGATACGTCATTCCCAAACATTCTAAGAATGTATTAACCATATCTTAGTGCTCGCTTGTTAGACAATGTAAAAAATGTGTCCTATTCTTCCTGTGGGTGTATATGAACATATTTGAATAAGATTTAATGTTGCTAAAACGCTGTTTATCATGAGTGACTGCCTAAATGGGGCCAGAGCCAGAGCCATTTATTTAGAGTTGGGCCAATGTGGTTTCTGCATTATGATGCATTTACATAACACGACAACATTCTATGGCAGCCTAGTTAGCTCCTCATTAACAATATATGGGGAATATTTCAACAATGCTATGTAACTGAATGTCTAGAATTAGAACAATATTCAAAAAGTTGGCCTAACTGTCTAAATATATGGCTGTGGTTGGGACTAGGCATAGGCTAACCTCTACAGTACCTGCAGCCCTATAAGACTATGGTTGCCTTCCGCTTTGCTAGACAGTCACCGGGGACAAAGAACTAAAAATACAGAGAGCCCATAAACAGAAGGAAATCAAGACAGGGACGTAAATGGAAATAAAATTGTTTTCTATTGTGACTTAAACCTCAAAGGATGCAGGGAGGTTGAAAATAAACGAACATGCGGAAGATGGGAAGGATATAAATCTAAAAGGAAATGAGAAACAATATGAATACAACTCACCAGTGGGACAAATAGGACCTGGAGTTTATTAACAGAATACAGTTGAGGGTTCCGTGCATTGTAAACTTGGTAGTGGCACACAAAAAAATCCTTGAATTACTACAAGGTCAGAAGTTCATAATCACATTGCAAATCCAATCAGAATATTCTAACCTGTTCTAACCTATGTTCCATTTTAGAGTAAAGTAGAACTTCTGAGATTACTCCATTTCAAATCCTTGGCTCAGTCATGAAATGATGACTGCCCTGAAAACATGTTTGAGTGATATTACTGGAATATTATTGCACTGTGCCCAACTAGGTGTGAAACACAGCCAAGTCAGGGGAAAGTAGTGTTCTTGACAGTGCTCTTGACCCCAACTTATAATTCACAGCTCTGTGTTGTGAAATTGTTCTGGTATGCAACTTTACCAGTCAAAAATAACCTTTATGTATGATTTATAGTCCCAGTAGACATGGACATTTCCCTTTCTAAGACCTAGCAGATCCTCCCCGTTCCCTTCCTCAGGATTTGAACTTTGTCAAATTGTGCATTTATTGCAGAGGAAGAGCGGGACCCGTACTCTGCTCATATCTGTCTGTTGGTCATTTTGATTATACTGTGCTTTATTTCTCACAGGTTTGTTACTCATGCCTTCCCCTGGAGTGAGTGTAGTGTGTGTATAGTGTTGTTGTTCTGTACAATCCCAGAAATAAACTCTTATGCTATAGACCTACCTGTCCTGTACTCGTAGGTTATACCTGTCCTGTACTCGTAGGTTATAGGTCTACCTGTCCTGTACTCGTAGGTTATACAGTAGGCCTAGCTGTTCTGTACTCGTAGGTTATACAGTAGGCCTACCTGTTCTGTACTCGTAGGTTATACCTGTCCTGTACTCGTAGGTTATAGGTCTACCTGTCCTGTACTCGTAGGTTATACAGTAGGCCTAGCTGTTCTGTACTCGTAGGTTATACAGTAGGCCTACCTGTCCTGTACTCATAGGTTATACAGTAGGCCTAGCTGTTCTGTACTCATAGGTTATACAGTAGGCCTAGCTGTCCTGTACTTGTAGGTTATACCTGTCCTGTACTCGTAGGTTATAGGTCTACCTGTCCTGTACTCGTAGGTTATACAGTAGGCCTAGCTGTTCTGTACTCGTAGGTTATACAGTAGGTCTACCTGTTCTGTACTCGTAGGTTATACCTGTCCTGTACTCGTAGGTTATAGGTCTACCTGTCCTGTACTCGTAGGTTATACAGTAGGCCTAGCTGTTCTGTACTCGTAGGTTATACAGTAGGCCTACCTGTCCTGTACTCATAGGTTATACAGTAGGCCTAGCTGTTCTTTACTCATAGGTTATACAGTAGGCCTAGCTGTCCTGTACTTGTAGGTTATACCTGTCCTGTACTCGTAGGTTATAGGTCTACCTGTCCTGTACTCGTAGGTTATACCTGTCCTGTACTCGTAGGTTATAGGCCTACTTGTCCTGTACTCGTGGGTTATACAGTAGGCCTAGCTGTCCTGTACTCGTAGATTATAGGCCTACCTGTCCTGTACTCGTAGGTTATACCTGTCCTGTCCTCGTAGGTTATAGGCCTACTTGTCCTGTACTCGTAGGTTATACCTGTCATGTACTCGTAGGTTATAGGCTTACCTGTCCTGTACTCATAGGTTATACCTGTCCTGTACTCATAGGTTATAGGCCTACCTGTCCTGTACTCGTAGGTTATACCTGTCCTGTACTCGTAGGTTATAGGCCTACCTGTCCTGTACTCGTAGGTTATACCTGTCCTGTACTCGTAGGTTATAGGCCTACTTGTCCTGTACTCGTAGGTTATAGGCCTACCTGTCCTGTACTCGTAGATTATAGGCCTACCTGTCCTGTACTCGTAGGTTATACAGTAGGTCTACCTGTCCTGTACTCGTAGGTTATACAGTAGGTCTACCTGTCCTGTACTGGTAGGTTATACAGTAGGCCTAGCTGTCCTGTACTTGTAGGTAATAAAGTAGGCCCAGCTGTCCTGTACTCATAGGTTATACAGTAGGCCTAGTTGTCCTGTACTCGTAGGTTATACAGTAGGTCTACCTGTCCTGTACTCGTAGGTTATACAGTAGGTCTACCTGTCCTGTACTCGTAGGTTATACAGTAGGTCTACCTGTCCTGTACTCGTAGGTTATACAGTAGGTCTACCTGTCCTGTACTCGTAGGTTATACAGTAGGTCTACCTGTCCTGTACTCGTAGGTTATACAGTAGGTCTACCTGTCCTGTACTGGTAGGTTATACAGTAGGTCTACCTGTCCTGTTCTCGTAGGTTATACAGTAGGCCTAGCTGTCCTGTACTTGTAGGTAATAAAGTAGGCCCAGCTGTCCTGTACTCGTAGGTTATAGGTCTACCTGTCCTGTACTCGTAGGTTATACAGTAGGCCTACCTGTCCTGTACTCGTAGGTTATACAGTAGGTCTACCTGTCCTGTACTCGTAGGTTGTACAGTATGTCTACCTGTCCTGTACTTGTAGGTTATACAGTAGGCCTACCTGTCCTGTACTCGTAGGTTATACAGTAGGCCTACCTGTCCTGTACTCGTAGGTTATACAGTAGGTCTACCTGTCCTGTACTCGTAGGTTATACAGTAGGCCTAGCTGTCCTGTACTTGTAGGTTATACAGTAGGTCGAGCTGTCCTGTACTCGTAGGTTATACAGTATGTCTAATTGTCCTGTACTCGTAGGTTATAGGCCTACCTGTCCTGTATTCTTAGGTTATAGGTCTGTTTGTTATTCTTGGCTATGTTGCTATCCCTCCTTGCACAATCTTTTGGAATATGAAAACAGGCATTTTGGGGAGGCGTTTTTCTCTTGGCAATTGTTCGTTTGTCTTGAAATGCCTTCAATACCCCATGGAAAGCCAGAACTTGTGCTCTACTCTGGTTATGAACTCAGTCATATTTAATAAGACTGAATTTTAAGATTTTAGAACAAACTCCATAATGAACAGTGACCTGTGGCCCCTGACTGTGGCTTATGCACTGAAGGAAGCTGCATTACACTAAATTAGTCATTTTCCTCACTTAACTGCATAATTATGGTGGTTTTAATTGCTTTTAATTTTCTCTCTACCTGCCATTGGAGAGTTGTTGTGCTCCACAGCAACGCTTGAATGCAGATTTATAGACAGGTTTGTCAAGGGTCTCTACATTAACTACCGAAATGGAATTGGGAGGAAGCACACGTCGTTGCCTAAAATCAAACTATTTTACATAGGCAGTATTAACTGTTTTGAACATTTCCGCCCAAAAACAGGTCTATTTTTATGAGGATGTAGACTTAGCGAAACAATTTCAGGTGGCTTGTTGAAACCAATTATGCATCGTAGATTAAATGCATATAGGCTATGTTAAACACTTAAAAGCTGATAGTAGTTGTACATTTAAGCTCTTCTACTGTACTCTATGCTCCTTCAAAAAAGAACACCATCCATCTCATCATGCTGTTTATCTTTGCGAATGAGGTTAGCATATACACATGTAGGCGTCTGTAATGAATTTCCTCCTCTTCTTCCGAAGAGGAGAGGCGAAACGGATCAGAGGACCAATACGCGGCGTGGTAATTGTCCATGGTTCCTTTTAATGCGTTAAGGTACACATGAACAACTGACTACAAAAAACAAGAAATGTGAAAACTCAAAACAGTCCTATCTGGTGCAAAAGCAGAGACAGGAACAATCACCCACAAACACACAGTGAAACCCAGGCTCCTAAGTATGATTCTCAATCAGAGACAACCAATGACACCTGCCTCTGATTGAGAACCATACTAGGCCGAAACATAGACATTCCCAAAACCTAGAAAAACAAACATAGACTGCATACCCAACTCACGCCCTGACCATACTAACTAAATACAAAACACAGGAAATAAAGGTCAGAACGTGACAGTACCCCCCCACCCCCCCAAAGGTGCGGACTCCGGCCGCAAAACCTTGACCTATAGGGGAGGGTCTGGGTGGGCGTCTGTCCGCGGTGGCGGTTCTGGCGCGGGACGCGGACCCCACTTTACCATTGTCTTAGTCCGCCTTATTGTCCGCCTCCGTGGCTTTCTCACCATGCCAACCCCTCTCAATGACCCCACTGGACAGAGGGGCAGCTCTGGACAGAGGGGCAGAAGCTCTGGACAGAGGGGCTGGGGCTCGGGACAGAGGGGCAGGGGCTCGGGACAGAGGGGCTCTGGCGCCTCTGGGCTGAGGGGCTCTGGCGCCTCTGGGCTGAGGGGCTCTGGCGCCTCTGGGCTGAGGGGCTCCGGCAGCGGCGCCGGACAGGCGGGAGGCTCCGGCAGCGGCGCCGGAAAGGCGGGAGGCTCCGGCAGTGGCGCCGGACAGGCGGGAGGCTCCGGCAGTGGCGCCGGACAGGCGGGAGGCTCCGGCAGCGGCGCCGGACAGGCGGGATGCTCCGGCAGCGGCGCCGGACAGGCGGGAGGCTCCGGCAGTGGCGCCGGACAGGCGGGAGGCTCCGGCAGCGGCGCCGGACAGGCGGGAGGCTCCGGCAGCGGCGCAGGACAGGCGGGAGTCTCCGGCAGCGGCGCCGGACAGGCGGGAGCACCTGCAGGGAGGAGACAGAGAGACAGCCTGGTGCGTGGAGCTGCCACAGGAGGCAGCGGCGCCGGACAGGCGGGACACTCCGGCAGCGGCGCCGGACAGGCGGGAGGCTCCGGCAGCGGCGCCGGACAGGTGGGACGCTCCGGCAGCGGCGCCGGACAGGCGGGAGGCTCCGGCAGCGGCGCCGGACAGGCGGGAGGCTCCGGCAGTGGCGCCGGACAGGCGGGAGGCTCCGGCAGTGGCGCCGGACAGGTGGGAGGCTCCGGCAGTGGCACCGGACAGGCAGGACGCTCCGGCAGCGGCGCCGGACAGGCGGGAGCACCTGCAGGGAGGAGACTGAGAGACAGCCTGGTGCGTGGGGCTGCCACAGGAACCACCAGGCTGGGGAGGCCTTCAGGAGGCTTGGTGTTAGGAGGAGCCTGAAAGACCGGGCTGTGGGGGAGCACTGGAGCTCTGGTGCGCAACCTTGGCACCACTTCCCCAGGCTGGACAACTACTCTAGCCCGGACCCTCCAGAGTGCAGGCACAGGTTGAACCGGGCTGTGGGTAAGGACGGGAGATCTAGTGCTTACTACACGCACCTCTCCCCTAGGCTCCACTCCCACAGTTGCCCAGCACGCAGAGCCGGCGCAGGATAACCTGGACCAAGACTGCGTACCGGCGACCAGACCCGCTGAGCAGGCACCATACGCCCTGGCTCAATGCCCACACTCGCATGGCACTTTCGGGGGGCTTCCCTATAGCGCACCGGGCTATGGACACGCATTGGCGACACCGTGCGCTTAACCGCATAACACGGTGCCTGACCAGTAATGCGCTGCTTATCATAAGCACGAGGAGTGAGCTCAGGTCTGCTACCTGGCTTAGTACCACACCTCGTGTGCCCCCCCCCCAAAATAATTTGGGGCTGCCTCTCGTACCTGTCGCACTGCCGTGCTGGCTTCTCATATTGCCGCCGCTCAGCTTTCGCTGCCTCCAGCTCTGCTTTGGGGCGGCGATTTTCCCCAGCCTGTGCCCAGGGTCCCTCTCCGTTCAGTATCTCCTCCCATGTCCAGGAGTCCTGTGATGCTGGCCTCTGTTGTTGATGCTGCTGCTGCTGTCGTCGCTGTCCTTTACCACGCCGCTTGGTCCGATTTGGGTGGGTGATTCTGTAATGAATTTCCTCTTCTTCCGAAGAGGAGAGGCGAAACGGATCAGAGGACCAATACGCGGCGTGGTAAGTGTCCATGGTTCCTTTTAATGCGTTAAGGTACACATGAACAACTGACTACAAAAAACAAGAAATGTGAAAACTCAAAACAGTCCTATCTGGTGCAAAAGCAGAGACAGGAACAATCACCCACAAACACACATTGAAACCCAGGCTCCTAAGTATGATTCTCAATCAGAGACAACCAATGACACCTGCCTCTGATTGAGAACCATACTAGGCCGAAACATAGACATTCCCAAAACCTAGAAAAACAAACATAGACTGCCCACCCAACTCACGCCCTGACCATACTAACTAAATACAAAACACAGGAAATAAAGGTCAGAACGTGACAGCGTCATCTCCCCCTAAGAAGTGGTTGAGTTCACAGAGAAAATGTGGGATGTTGATAGTGTCTTTTTAAGTATATCAAATCAAATGTTATTTGTCAGATACACATGGTTAGCAGATGTTAATGCGAGTGTAGCGAAATGCTTGTGCTTCTAGTTCCGACATTGCAGTAATAACCAACAAGTAATCTAACTAACAATTCCAAAACTACTGTCTTATACACAGTGTAAGGAGATAAAGAATATGTACATAAACATATATGAATGAGTGATGGTACAGAGCAGCATAGGCAAGATACAGTAGATGGTATCGAGTACAGTATATACATACGAGATGAGTATGTAAACAAAGTGGCATAGTTAAAGTGGCTAGTGATACATGTATTACATAAGGATGCAGTAGATGATATAGAGTACAGTATATACGTATTCATATGAGATAAATAATGTAGGGTATGTTAACATTATATTAAGTAGCATTGTTTAAAGTGGCTAGTGATATATTTTACATCAATTCCCATCAATTCCCATTATTAAAGTGGCTGGAGTTAAGTCAGTGTGTTGTCAGCAGCCACTCAATGTTAGTGGTGGCTGTTTAACAGTCTGATGGCCTTGAGATAGAAGCTGTTTTTCAGTCTCTCAGTCCCAGCTTTGATGCACCTGTACTGACCTCACCTTCTGGATGATAGCGGGGTCCTGAGTTATATTATTTATTTATTTAACCTTTATTTAACTAGGCAGGTCAGTTAAGAACAAATTGTTATTTACAATGACGGCCTACCAATAGGCCTTCTGTGGGGACGGGATTAAATATTTAAAATAAATATAATATAATGTGGCGTACAGCAGGTCAGCCAAGACTAATTGGGACTTGTGAGTAATCAAGGGCTGATTGCTCACTAGCTGTACGAGTCCCATAAAGCTGACAGAAGGGTAGCACACAGGAGAGAGACTGGGGGAAGACTCCTGGGGACGGTTCCAGCCGTAACAGGAGAGAGTTCAGTTTTTGCTCTCCACAGGATACAGCAAGATGCAAAGCCCAGAAGAGGGTATCCCGGAGAGGGTCTCTTGGGGGAGACCTATTCTTTTCTTTTGAACTATTAGGTTAATAAACACCTTTGAAACTGAGCAAATCATACTTTGTCCGTGTCTGATCTGTGTAAACGTTTTCACCCAACCTCCTGGTCTGCCACAATAAATATAGGACAACACACACATCACGACAAGAGAGACAACAACACTACATAAAGAGAGACCTAAGACAACAAATTAGCAAGGCAGCGACACATGACAACACAGCATTGTAGGAACACAACATGGCAACATGGTAGCAGCACAAAACATGCTACAAACCTTATTGGGCACAGACAACAGCACAAAGGGCAAGAACGTAGAGACAACAATACATCACACAAAGCAGCCACAACTGTCAGTAAGAGTGTCCATGATTGAGTCTTTGAATGAAGAGACTGAGATAAAACTGTCCAGTTTGAGTGTTTGTTGCAGCTCGTTCCAGTCGCTAGCTGCAGCGAACTGAAAAGAGGAGTGACCCAGGGATGTTTGTGCTTTGGGGACCTTGAACAGAATGTGACCGGCATTTATTTAACTAGGCAGGTCAGTTAAGAACAAATTGTTATTTACAATGACGGGTGTTGTATGTGGAGGATAAGGGCTGCAGTAGATATCTCAGATAGGGGGGAGTGAGGCCTGAGAGGATTTTTACAAATAAGCATCAACCAGTGGGTCTTGCGACGGGTATACAAAGATGACCAGTTTACAGAGTATAGAGTGCAGTGATGTGTCCTATAAAGGAGCATTGTTGGCAAATCTGATGGCCGATTGGTAAAGAACTTCTCGCCGCTCAAGAGCACCCTTACCTGCCGATCTATAAATTACGTCTCCGTCATCTAGCATGTGTAACAGTACTCTTCTTGCGTTGTGTTCAATCAGTCATCGACACATCGACACATGTAGCACCAGTCATGTAGATTTATTCTGATAGGAACAGCACAAAATTGCACGTCATGCAATGCACATCTCACCATCCAACTCTGCACTCACGCACGTTGGTTTCGTGCTTGTTCACTGGGCTCGTTACCAAAATAATACAATTACAATATACAATATAATATCTTTAATAATGTACCTGATAGGAACGGCACAAAATTGCTTGTCATGCAATGCACATCTCACCATCCAACTCTGCACTCACTTACAAAATATATGAACCCCCCCCCCCCACCAGACACAGTAAGTTGCTAGTACTGGCGGGATTTCTTTACAACAAAATGCACAACAAATATTCTCCAAAAACCGCTGAATCTTATGTGTGATGTTCGAATAACATTTACAAACAATTTGATATAAATTGTACATTTAAATCATCACTTGAGAGTATAAAAATCACTTTTGATGTACAGTGCTTTGCAACTAACAACTTACCGCTGGTTTGGTGCTTGTTCACTGGGACGATTCTAACTGGAACATCCCCCCTCGTAAGCAAGCCACGCAAACCAGCCAATAAGATGCCATGTTGAGTAGGTGAAGGCAAGACAAACTCAAACCAAAAACCCATTGGCTTAACAATAAAGTGGCAAGGGGAATCACCAATATAACCCTGTTATACTCCCCCCTACTGAATTCCACTTGCCAAGAAAAATAACAAAATACAAAACGGCACTGTGCAAACATACCAGATACAGAGACACTCAACATATGTACAGAATAATCCAGAGAGAAAAATATATATATATACTACCTAATAGAGAAAACTAAAAGGTAAAGCTGTGTATATCAAGGATGCAGACCCTGCTTTAAATCAGTCACTAAATATTCCAGTCATTAGACTATTCTCCTTGAGAATTAGAGTGAAAAGCGGTTGATCAATCCCCTTAGCCCTCATAGGTAAACATGCCTGTCACATGTTAAGTACACTCGTTGACTTTAAAACATCCAAGTAATAAAATAAACCACCATAAGAGACTTTATCATATGTCACATTACCATCCTGCAACCTCTAATCATGGTCACAATGATGTAAAAGCAAAACAAATAAAAGATGTCAATACCATTGACCCTCTATTCACATATTTAACCTTCAAGAGCTAACTTTCTGCTGATTCATAATCTCAATCAGTCTTGACACTGGTTTAAATAGCCTTCCTGCCCTTGACCTAATATGACCCCGACTACCTTCAACTGCATAAGGGGTAACAGTGTTGTGTACTGTTGCAATAGTGTGTCCGTCAACACAGTCAGTACGTAACTGATCAGGTAAGGAATGGTCCGCGTTTGGTAGGTCAGTACGGATATCGTAAGCAGACTGGTCATTCCATTCAATTAGCTCACTCACTACACTGTTACAGTCTTGGTGAGATTCTTGAAGACTCTCTGATCGAGGCAGACCTTCCAGCTGCAGTATATCATCCACGGAATCCAAAGGTGGAATATCCTGAGCATCCAAGGATCGCACATCACCCTCTAGGCTTGTGTCACCTGTTCCTTCAGAAGACAACTCTGACACCCACACTCTGGTTCTGTAGTCAGCACCATCATCCACTGCAGTGTCCATGGCAGCTGAGACCACAAGGCTGTCATTCATGTCCTCAGACTCTGTTAATCCAGACATGTCTGTTCCCTCCTCAACAGCAGCATGGGGAAGAGGAAGAAAGTTGACTGGCATCATCAGGTTGCGATGTATCGTCTTCTCCCGTCCAGTGGAGCTGTTCTGAATCTTAAAAGTGTGACTGTCAGCATTCAATCCAGTGACAAGGTAGACAGTATCCTCCCAACGGTCAGCGAGCGTCCGCTTTCCCCGCTCCCCCTTGTTAGCCAGCAAAACTCAATCCCCAATCTCCACTGATGCTCCTCTGACTCTTCTGTCATAAAGGTCAGCATGCCTCTTCAACTGCTTCGCTGCAGATGCTTGTGTTGCATTCATGGCTTCTTTCAGATCTCTCCTCAAAGACTGAACAAACTGGTCATAGTCGACAACTTCTGGGTTCTCTATGACAGAGCCAAAGACTATGTCAACAGGCAGTCTTGGCGTCCTCCCAAACATTAGCAGGAAAGGGGCAAAGCCTGTGGTCTCTTGGATTGTACAATTGTATGCAAACGTAATGGACATTAACGCCTGAGGCCATCTGTGCTTTGCTCTCGTTGGCAGGGCCCGGATCATGTTTCCAAAAGTCCTATTCATCCTTTCGCAGGACCCGTTCCCCATCGGATGGTACGGCGTGGTGTGAGACTTCTGAACGCCTGCAACACTCAACAGTTCCGCTAATAAAGCGCTCTCAAAGTTGGCTCCCTGGTCTAAGTGTATACGGCGAGGCATCCCGTAGACACAGAAATAGTTGTTCCACAACTGATGAGCTACTGACTTAGCAGACTGATTCGGACACAAGAAAGCATGAGCCAATTTGGTAAAGTGGTCAGTAACAACGAGCACATCCAAGGATTTGTTTGAAGAATCCTCTGCAGACCAGAAGTCTATGCACACTAGTTCAAGAGGCTCAGTTGTTATTATGCTCTCAAGAGGAGCTCTTGCTTCCGGATTAGGAGTCTTGCTCACCACGCATCTCCTGCAGCACTTCACATAAGCTTTTACCTCCCTCTCCAGGCCATGCCAGAAGAACCTCTGTCTTGTCAGGTAGACTGTTCTCTGTTGGCCCTGGTGGCCAGCTTCATCATGGACACCCTTCAACACCATTGCTTTCATGGAGGCTGGAACCACATACAGATACATTTTCCTCTTTGTAACCACATTCTTCGAAACACGATACAGTACACCCATCTTCATGGTCAGCTTGTCCCAACTTCTGAGAAGACACAAAACCTCAACACTCTCATGGGCACGCTCTCTCCGGGATGGTCTTCTCCCCCTCTTCACAAAGAAGATGACTTTGCTGATCATGTTGTCATCACGCTGCTTACTCATCAGTAGGTTGTGTGGCAGAACATCAACATCGGTCTGCTCTGATGGCATAACAACCTGTGGGAGCTGTAGCAACAGCAGTGCATGTGGGCCCACTTCACCCACCCAGCACCTGTGTGAATGAAGAACAGCTGCAACTTCATGTCTTGATAAAGCACCAGATGGGGGGTCAACAGTAGCCTGACAGCTAATGACCACTTTGTTGGAGTCAGAGGCTTTGTCAAAGGGGTGGCTGGACCAGCGAAACACATCTTGCACTCTGTCTGTGCGCACAGCGTCGGCTTCAGCTAGTAAGGTCTTGTACGGGACCCTTGTCAGGCGATGGAGTGCACTGGGTCGTACGAAGGGCTCTCTGCTCAAAACATCTGCAACAACATGAATTTTTCCAGGGATGTACTTAATGTCAAACTCGTACAGTGCCAGCTTGGCGACCCATCTCTGTTCACAAGCATCAAGCTTTGCTTTGGTCAGAATGTATGTCAAGGGATTATTATCCGTCCATACCGTGAACTGCTGTCCCCGTAGCCAGTGGTGGAACGTGTCACAGATCGCCCATTTCATGTCAAAGGACTCGAGCCTGTGCGCAGGATACCTCGACTGTGCATAACTGAGGGACTTTCTCGTGAAGGCTATAGATCTCGCTGTAGCTCCCGGTTCCTGCACCCGGTTCCTGCACAGCACCTAAGCCATTGCTGGATGCATTCACCGAGACTAAAAAGGGTTTTTCGAAGTTGGGGTGGGCCAACAAAACCTGGTCCAGTAAGGCTTGCTTTAGCTGGAATAAGGCCTGTCTGCATTCTGTTGTCCAGTCGGCAGCCGTCAACTTCCTGACAGGTGAGCATCGCTTCTTTTTCCAGCGTGGAGCCTTGTGTCCAGTAGTCAATCCAAAGAGAGGCTTTGCAATGGTCGAGCAACCTTCAATGAACTGTTGATAATACACCACCATCCCAAGGAATGACCTCAATTTCTTCTGAGATGGAATGTCAGTGCCATCTTTCATCAGATCAGCTTCTGTTACTCCTGTAATGGCCCTCGCCTTCTCAGGGTCTGTAGCTACACCGTCCGCACTAATGATATGCCCCAGAAACTTCACCGACCTCTGCAGAAAGTTACACTTTTTTGGCGCCAACTTCAGGTTGTGAGCCTTGAGACGCTCAAAAACCATTTCCAGGCTCTGTATAGCCAGATCTTCAGTGGGCGCATAGACATCGTCCAGGACATCGTCAAGGTAACACAGCAGGCTAAGAAAGTTCTGATCCCCAAAGATGTTTAGCATCATCCTCATAAAGGTTGCAGTACTATTACACAACCCCTGTGGCATTCGATTGTATTCGTACAAACCAAATGGCGACGTAAAATCTGTGAATCTCCGGTCATCCTCATGCACTTCCACATTGTAGTAGCCAGAGGTAAGGTCCATTGTCGAGAAAAAGGCATTTCCACCTAACGCAGCCAGCCTGGTGAGGGAGTGGGTGGGCATCTTTGATGGTGCGAGCATTGAGCAAACGAAAATCAGTACAGAGTCTCAGGTCTCCAGACTTCTTCCATACAAGGACAAGGGGAGAGGCGAACTCACTACTAGACTTCCTTATGATATCACGTTCTTCCATCTCATTCAATGCTTGTTTGAGCTTCTCATAATTATTTGGTGAAAGGCGTCGGTAGGGCATCCGAAAGGGTTTCTCATCACTCAGTTGAATGCGGTGAAGACATCCGGAAGTTTTTCCACAATCCAACTTGTGCCTGGAAGAAATAGACTGGTACTCAGCTATGAGCTGGATGAGTTTCTTCTTACCAGCAGGAGACGCTTGACAGGAAGAGACATCAATATCAGTCAAACCTAAGTCACGTAAGACCTCAGGATCGCTTGAACTGTCAGGTCCGTCAGTATCGTGAAGTTGGCTGAAACCGTCAGTCAGTGTCAAGTCATCTTGGCAGTCAGTGAGTATATCAGCCGTTCTCTGCACTTGCTGCTGGAAAGCTGCTGATGAATCATCATTCACACACGAACAGTCAAAATCCTCTAGAGCCATGCAAGGAAAGACATCGGCTAGAGTGGCGTTTCGTCTCAATGTCACTGTCTTCTGAGAAGGGTTTATCACTCTAACAGGGAGCCACCCATCCCCCCGCAATAGAGCTACTGTCCTCCCTACCAGTATTGACCTTGGTGTTGACCTTGAACTGCTGGGCTCAATGACAACAGCACTGACAGCTGATAGATTCTGAGTGTTTCGTAGTCTGCCCCAGACGAAGTGCTCCTGCATAGGCTCTAGAGTCACAGCCCCTTTTAGTCTCACAGTTCCAACTTTGTCAGGTACTTCACTGTCTCTCCATCTCTCCACATTAGCCATCATATCGATTCGCTTGCTCTCCTCACCCCCTTAACACACAGGAGTATAAACCCTCTTCCAGAGATCTCCAGCCGTCTTCAGGGATTGCTGCCCAAGATGAGGTCATCACTCTGGCCTTCAACCACCAGTGTAGTCACAGCAACTCTACATCCGTACACCTCCATCTCCAGCTCACATACTCCCAAAGGCCTCGTCTTCAACCCACCACAACCAACCAAGACTACCTCTGTAGGACTCAATGATGGACTTTTCAACACTCCTGAATGCAACAGTTCAGGTAAGACCCTAGAGCTCAAGGTACAAGCCATGGATCCACTGTCAAGCATAGCTCTCACTTCTACTTCTCCTCCTATTAACACCTTGGCATA
Source organism: Oncorhynchus keta (assembly GCF_023373465.1). Lineage (NCBI taxonomy): Eukaryota > Metazoa > Chordata > Actinopteri > Salmoniformes > Salmonidae > Oncorhynchus > Oncorhynchus keta. Next base: position 30,422,870 of record NC_068440.1, on the reverse strand, counting down.
GAATACATCATCATACGGGTAAAGTCTCTGTGTGTTCTGCATTATGATACTCTTCTCAGTCTCCATTTCATCACAAACACTTTTCTATACAGACTCCAAATCAACAGCTCTCACTGATGGGGACTCTACAAAAGGCCCAACACTCTCCCCGTCTACATGCAGGCCCACTAGTTTTCCCGGAAGCTGAGCAGTGATTACTGTAGGGACTCCACCAGCTGTGCTCAGAGCTGCGGCCTTGGGGCACTGAGAGCGTGCGTGGCCCGCTACATGACAAAGAAAGCAGAGGTGATTGGCCCTGCAGTGAAAGTAAGTATCATGTCCAGCAGTTAGACTTCACTTTGCTCCTATTCCCTTTTTGGAACTTATGGTCAGACTGTTGTGGCCTCTGCTCCAGCACACGCTCCAGCATTGCAAGGATACGTTCCATCGGCTCAGCTGAGCCCTGAATAGTCTGGGCTGGGTAAGGCAACGTATTGGGTACTTCCATGTGGGTTCTCACAGCAGGCATGGTGATCGGCATGACAGCACCAACTTCCTGCTTCATTGTTGCGATGGCTGGGGTCAACTTAGATAAGTGAGAGTACCTCCGCTCCCTCCTGTATTCATCCAGCCTCTCATGAACATCTGCAGCGGTCCACTGCTGTAATGGCCTGCACTTAAAGATAAACGACAGTTCAGCATTAGGGCAATGTCTGATGAACATGACTGTGAGATCACGAGATGGGTCTTCAACACTTTTTTCCTGTCTCTTTAGACAATCTTCAGCAACCTCCATAGCCCTGTTCAGTCTGAGCCAATATTCAAATGGTTGTTCATCAGTCAGAGGTAATGTGGCATAAAAGTCAGCAAGGGGCATGCTTGAAAAAACAGTGTCACTAAAATGTTGTTTCATTATGTCAAAGATGGGACTCGGGTCTTTAGATAAATCAATGGAGGGATTGCTGCGTATGCCAACTTTAACAATATCGCGGGCCCTTCCCATAAGCCTGCCCATAACCTCAACTGCTTGGTCCTTCACAGACACGCCCCTCTTACGCATGTAAACCATTACCATATCCTCCCACTCATGCACTGTGCACTTTTCAGAGCCATCCCCCCGAAAGTACACCGGTTCCCTGATATCAGACTTCAATACCATGTTCAGGCCTGACACATCCATACCCCTCGAGCTGCATACACTCCCCATAACATTGTCCCCAACATGTCCAACAATTGCCTTTGACTCCAAACAGGAGGCAATGTTCTCCCCAATGACCAATCTGCTGTACTATGTCTGCTATGAAATCCATGGAGACCTCCCCACTCCCTGTATTTGGCAAAACTCTTTCATACACATCCTTGGGCGTGTCCATGGGTAAACTATCATCAAAACCCTCCAGTTTGGGCCTAGGTGTAGAAGTAACTGGAATTTTGGCTGAACCCCTACCAAGAGATGGTGACAGATTAAATGACAGGAAACCCCTACCTCTCCCAACACCTTCCATTTTAACAATGGGAAATCAACACCCTAATAAAAATGTAAATAGCACATGTATATATATATTTTTTTTAAACCTCACGTCAAAATCTAACCTATATCTAGTACACTGGTAAAACTCACCCTACTTATATTAGTTAATATACATCAGAATTGCAAATAAACAAGTAACACAAAAGTTGTCTTTTATCTGTGAAGAGCCTCAGCCAGAGAAATCATCAATTGCGATAAAAAAAAGTCTAGTGGCGCTTGTTCACTGGGCTAGTTACCAAAATAATACAATTACAATATACAATATAATATATTTAACAATGTACCTGATAGGAACGGCACAAAATTGCACATCCTGCAATGCACATCTCACCATCCAACTCTGCACTCGCGCACTGTACAAAATATATGAACCCCCCCCACCAGACACAGTAAGTTGCTAGCTAGTACTGGCGGGAATTCTTTACAACAAAATGCACAACAAATATTCTCCAAAAACCGATGCATCTTATGTGTGATGTTCAAATAACATTTACAAACAATTTGATATAAATTGTACATTTAAATCATCACTTGAGAGTATAAAAATCACTTTTGATGTACAGTGCTTTGCAACCAACAACTTACCGCTGGTTTGGTGCTTGTTCACTGGGACGATTCTAACTGGAACATCCCCCCTCGTAAGCAAGCCACGCAAACCAGCCAATAAGATGCCATGTTGAGTAGGTGAAGGCAAGACAAACTCAAACCAAAAACCCATTGGCTTAACAATAAAGTGGCAAGGGGAATCACCAATATAACCCTGTTACACATGGGTAGGATGGTCATCTGAATCACGGTTAGTTTGGCAGCTGGGGTGAAAAAGGACCGATTACGATAGTGGAAACCAAGTCTAGATTTAACTTTAGTCTGCAGCTTTGATATGTGCTGAGAGAAGGACAGTGTACTGTTTAGCCATACTCCCAAGGACTTGTATGAGGTGACTTACCTCAAGCTCTAAACCCTCAGTGGTAGGAATCACACCTGTGGGGAGAAAGGCATTCTTCTTACCACACCACATGACATTTGTTTTGGAGGTGTTCAGAACAAGGTTAAGGGCAGAGAAAGCTTGCTGGACACTAAGAAAGCTTTTTTGTAGAGCATTTAACTTCTTGCGTCGAGCCAACCCGGATCCGGGATCATGACTACAGCCTCAAGCCCATTACCATAACGCAACATTAACTATTCATGAAAATCGCAAATGAAATGAAATCAATATGCTAGCTCTCATGCTTAGCCTTTTGTTAACAACACTGTCATCTCAGATTTTCAAAAATATGCTTCTCAAACATAGCAAAACTAGCATTTAGCATTTAGCGTTAGCATTTAGCATTAGCATTTAGCGTTAGCATCACCAGGCAACATTTTCACAAAAACCAGAAAAACTTTCAAATAAATCATTTTCCTTTGAAGAACTTTGGATGTTTTCAATGAGGAGACTCTCAGTTAGATAGCAAATGTTCAGTTTTCCTGAAAGATTATTTGTGCAGGAGAAATCGGTCCGTTTTCTGCGTCATGTTTGGCTACCAAAAAAAAAACGAAAATTCAGTTATAAAAACGCCGAACCTTTTCCAAAATAACTCCATAATATCGACTGAAACATGGCAAACGTTGTTTAGAATCAATCCTCAAGGTGTTTTTCTACATATCTCTTCAATGATGTATCGTTCCTGGAAGTGTGCTTCTCTCTCTGAATGGCATGGTAAAATGATTGCACCTGAGAATTGCGCACCAACTTAGACAAAGGACACCGGGCGGACCCCTGGCAAATGTAGTCTCTTATGGCCAATCTTCCAATGATATGCCTACAAATACGTCACAATGCTGCAGACATCTTGGACGAACGGCAGAGAGCATAAGCTCGTTCACGGCACATTCACAGCCATATAAGGAGACGATAGAAAAACAGAGCTTCAAAAATTCTGCTAATTTCCTGTTTGCGGTTTCATCTTGGTTTCGCCTGTAGCATGAGTTCAGTGGCACTCACAGATAATATCTTTGCCGTTTTGAAAACGTCAGAGTGTTTTCTTTCCAAAGCTGCCAATTGTATGCATAGTCGAGCATCTTTTCGTGACAAAATATTGCGCTTAAAACGGGAACGTTTTTTTATCCATTAATGAAATAGCGCCCCCATAGCTTCAACAGGTTAACACAAAATCCGAAGAGGGGCAAGCTGAGTATAAGAGTATCATCTGCATATAAATGGATGAGAGAGCTGCCTGAGCTATGTTGTTGATGTAAATTGAGAAGAGCATGGGGCTTAGGATCGAGCCTTCGGGTACTCCCTTGGTGACAGGCAGTGGCTGAGACAGCATATCTTGACTTCATACACTGCACTCTTTGAGAGAGGTAGTTAGCAAATCAGGCCAAAGACCCATCAGAGACACCAATACTCCTTAACCAGCCCACAAGAATGGAACAGTCTACCGTATCGAAAGCTTTGGCAAAGTCAATAAAAATAGCGGCACAACATTGCTTAGAATCAAGGGCAATGGTGACATCATCGAGGACCTTTAAGGTTGCACTGACACATCAATAAACTGAGCGGAAACCAGATTGCATACCCGAAAGAATACTATACACATCAAGAAAGCCAGTCAGTTGATTGTTACCAACACTTTTGAGTAACAGGGCAAAATAGAAATAGGCCTATAACAGTTAGGATCAGCTTGATCTCCCCTTTAAATAAAGGACGAACAGTGGCTGCCTTCCAAGCAATGGAAACCTCCCAGAAAGGAGAGACAGGGTAAAAAGGTTGGATACAGGCTTGGCGATGATAGGGGCAGCAACCTTAAAGAAGAAAGGGTATAAACCATCTGACCCAGATGTTTTTTTGGGGTCAAGTACCTGTTAAGGCTACCCCTGATTACTGCCCCTTCTGGAGGAATTGGGTACCCATATAAAACATGATACATTTTTGTCAAAAGTTGCTAATATATGCAAATAAAAAATATTATCGAATAGAAAACACTCTAAAGCTTCTAAAACCGTTTAAATGTTGTCTCTATGTAAAGCAGAACTCTCAAAATCTGCATTCTCCCAAACTATCTCTTCTCATCTGAAAAGTTGGGTCACCTTTGACGTCATCGCAAACACCCTCCCCAAACAGTTACAGCGCCAGGAACAGTCTCCACGTGTTCAGCGTGATCTCAGCTTTCAATGGGGCTTCTCATTGTGAGAATCGCCCGCTCGCGAGAGTTTGAGCACGCGGTAAGCTCTCAGTCACTCAAAAAAACCTGTCACTTTTCTGTGCGCAATGGTCAAGTCCTCTCTCTTTTCCAAGATCGATTGAACGGTGCCTGTATTTCTGTTTGTTCTCAAAATTGCTGTACACCTTTATAACATGTTAAAGCTTGATTATGAAGTTAGTTTGACAAGTTAACTCGACATATAATATATAATTTCGACGTTTTGGTGCGCATCCACTTCAATTTTTGCCTACATTTTGACCGAAATGCGTGTATTTTGAGAACCGAAAGACTGCAGACTTGAAAACTAAATGCTGGTTTGGTGAGTATAATCCCTTCCAGTTCTGTTGATGGAAGAACAGCAAAGGTAAGGAAATATTTATGTGTTAATTTTGGGTTTCTGTCGACTCCAAGGTAGAGGAGCCAGAATGGTACTTTTGGAGCGCCGACTCCTAGTTTAGCCTAGTGAACTCTCCCTGTAACGTTAAAAATACATGTAATACAGCGATTGCATTTAGAATAAGTGTATCTTCCTATACATATGTAAAACATGCATATTTAGTCAAAGTTTATGATGTGTATTCCTTGTTAGCTGACGTTATCTGCCGGAGCTATTTAATTTCTCCTCACATTTTAGTAGCATTTTTTGAACGATGCGTAATTGTAAACAGAGATTTATGGATATATATAGCATATTATTGAAAAAAATGAATGTACTGTGTAACATGTTATATTACTGTCATCTGATGAAGATTTCAAAAGGTTAGTGAAATGATTTTTTTTTTTAATCCTGCGTTTGTTGATTGCATATTTTTTCCTACTTGGCTATGCTAATGAGATATGTCTGCGGTGGTGGTTTGACATAAATATGTGCTATGTTTTCGCCGTAAAACATTTTAGAAATCTGACTTGGTGGGTAGATAAACAACTTGTTTATCTTTCATTTGAGCTATTTTACTTGTTAATGTGTGGAGGTTAAATATTTTTAGGAATATTTCTTGCGTTCCCTGCACCACATTCCAGCTGGGGGGGTGGGGGCGCGTTCCCAAATGGGAACTGGTGTCTCTAACAGGTTTTAAGGAGCTCCTTTAGCACCTTGGACTCTGTAGCAGGTCAGGAGAAAAAGAGGGAGAAGCATTTGGGTATATTTGCATAAGAAGGAGTGGGAGATGAGGAAATGTTGCACAGGCAAGGAGGCATGGCTTAACATTATATATATACTGCTCAAAAAAATAAAGGGAACACTTAAACAACACAATGTAACTCCAAGTCAATCACACTTCTGTGAAATCAAACTGTCTACTTAGGAAGCAACACTGATTGACAATACATTTAATATGCTGTTGTGCAAATGGAATAGACAACAGGTGGAAATTATAGGCAATTAGCAAGACACCCCCAGGTGGTGACCACAGACCACTTCTCAGTTCCTATGCTTCCTGGCTGATGTTTTGGTCACTTTTGAATGCTGGCGGTGCTTTCACTCTAGTGGTAGCATGAGACGGAGTCTACAACCCACACAAGTGGCTCAGGTAGTGCAGCTCATCCAGGATGGCACATCAATGCGAGCTGTGGCGAGCTGTTTGCTGTGTCTGTCAGCGTAGCGTCCAGAGCATGGAGGCGCTACCAGGAGACAGGCCAGTACACCAGGAGGCGTGGAGGAGGCCGTAGGAGAGCAACAACCCAGCAGCAGGTCCGCTACCTCCGCCTTTGTGCAAGGAGGAGCAGGAGGAGCACTGCCAGAGCCCTGCAAAATTACCTCCAGCAGGCCACAAATGTGCATGTGTCTGCTCAAACGGTCAGAAACAGACTCCATGAGGGTGAGAGGGTGGTATGAGGGCCCGACGTCCACAGGTGGGGGTTGTGCTTACAGCCAAACACGTGCAGGACGTTTGGCATTTGCCAGAGAACACCAGATTGGCAAATTTGCCACTGGAGCCCTGTGCTCTTCACAGATGAAAGCAGGTTCACACTGAGCACATGTGACAGACGTGACAGAGTCTGGAGACGTCGTGGAGAACGTTCTGCTGCCTGCAACATCCTCCAGCATGACCGGTTTTGCGGTGGGTCAGTCATGGTGTGGGGTGGCATTTCTTTGGGGGGCCGCACAGCCCTCCATGTGCTCGCCAGAGGTAGCCTGACTGCCATTAGGTACCGAGATGAGATCCTCAGACCCCTTGTGAGACCATATGCAGGTGCGGTTGGCCCTGGGTTCCTCCTAATGCAAGACAATGCTAGACCTCATGTGGCTGGTGTGTGTCAGCAGGTCCTGCAAGAGGAAGGCATTGATGCTATGGACTGGCTCGCCCGTTCCCCAGACCTGAATCCAATTGAGCACATCTGGGACATCATGTCTCGCTCCATCCACCAACGCCACGTTGCACCACAGACTGTCCAGGAGTTGGTGGATGCTTTAGTCCAGGTCTGGGAGGAGATCCTTCAGGAGACCATCCACCACCTCATCAGGAGCATGCCCAGGCGTTGTAGGGAGGTCATATAGGCACGTGGAGGCCACACACACTACTGAGCCTCATTTTGACTTGTTTTAAGGACATTACATCAAAGTTGGATCAGCCTGAAGTGTGGTTTTCCACTTTAATTTTGAGTGTGACTCCAAATCCAGACCTCCATGGGTTGATAAATTTGATTTCCATTGATAATTTTTGTGTGATTTTGTTGTCAGCACATTCAACTATGTAAAGAAAAAAGTATTTAATAAGAATATTTAATTCATTCAGATCTAGGATGTGTTATTTTAGTGTTCCCTTTATTTTTTTGAGCAGTGTATATATAAATAATACACATATATACAGTTGAAGTCGGAAGTTTACATCCACTTAGGTTGTAGTCATTAAAACTCGTTTTTCAACCACTCCACAAATGTGGTCCTTCTGTAGCTCAGTTGGTAGAGCATGGCGCTTGTAACGCCAGGGTAGTGGGTTCGATCCCCAGGACCACCCATAAGTAGAATGTATGCACACATGACTGTAAGTCGCTTTGGATAAAAGCGTCTGCTAAATGGCATATATTATTATTATTATTAAATGTCTTGTTAACTAACAATAGTTTTTGCAAGTTGGTTAAGATATCTACTTTGTGCATGACAAACAATTTTCCAAAGATTGTTTACAGACAGATTATTTCACTTATGATTCACTGTGTGACAATTCCAGTGGGTCTGACGTTTACATACACTAAGTTGACTGTGCCTTTAAACAGCTTGGACAAATGCAGCAAATTATGTCACAGCTTTAGAAGCTGCTGATAGGCTAATTGACATCATTTGAGTCAATTGGAGGTGTACCTGTGGATGTATTTCTAAGCCTACCTTCAAACTCAGTGCCTCTTTGCTTGACATCATGGGAAAATCCAAATAAATCAGCCCAAAAATTATAGACGTCCTCAAGACTGGTTCATACTTGGTAGCAATTACCTAACACCTGAAGGTACCACACATCTGTACAAACAATTGTACGCAAGTATAAACACCATGGGACCACGCAGCCATCATACTGCTCAGGAACGAGACGCGTTCTGTGTCCTAGAGATGAACGTACTTTGCTGCAAAAAGTGCAAACAATCCCAGAACAACAGCAAAGGACCTTGTGAAGATGCTGGAGGAAACAGGTACAAAAGTATATATATCCACAGTAAAACAAGTCCTATATCGACATAACCTGAAAGGCCACTTAGCAAGGAAGAAGCCACTGCTCCAAAAACACCATAAAAAAGCAAGACGACGGTTTGCAACTGTACATGGGGACAAAGATCGTACTTTTTGGAGAAATGTCCTCGTGTGATTTTTGTTTGTTTATTTACATTGTTTGTATCTTTTTGTTTTACTTATTTTGCAGATAATATTGCAGCTACCATCTTTCATGACCGAAAATAACTTCATCAGGACTGTGATTACTCACCAAGGACTGACAGAATCCTTTCATTCCTTTAATGAGTCGGACGAGGCCGCCGTGAACAACATACTGCTTTCTCGGGAATAGGCTCAGATCCATGTGATTTGCGTGAAGAGGAGGAGGAGAAAAAAGGGCCGGAGGGCGGGCTGCCATCTGAGAATTCGTAGGCAATCGAATAAACCCCCACTTCCTTCCATTCTGCTAGCAAACGTGCAATCTTTGGACAATAAAATAGACGACCTACGCGGAAGATTAAACTACCAACAGAACATTCAAAACGGTAATATCTTATGCTTCACGGAGACGTGGCTGAACGACGACACCATCAACATACAGCTGGCTGGTTATACATTGTACTGGCAGGATAGAACATCGGCATCTGGTAAGACAAGGGGCGTCGGAAAATGTATTTTTGTAAATAACAGCTGGTACATGACATCTAAGGAAGTATCGCGCTATTGCTCGCATGAGGTAGAGCATCTCATGATAAACTGTAGACCACACTACCTACCTAGAGAGTTTTCATACGTATTTTTCTTATCTGTTTACATACCACCTCAGTCAGAAGCAGGCACTGAGACAGCATTGAATGAGATGTATTCCGACATAAGCAAACAAGAAAACGCTCACCCAGAGGCAGCGCTCCTAGTAGCCGGGGACTTTAATGCAGGGAAACTCATTTTTACCAAATTTCTATCAGCATGTTAAATGTGCTACCAGAAGAATAAAAACTCTGGACCACCTTTACTCCACACACAGAGACGTGTACAAAGCTCTCCCTCGCCCTCCATTTGGCAAAACTGACAATAATTATATCCTCCTAATTCCTGCTCACAAGCAAAAATTAAAGCAGGAAGCACCAGTGACTAGATCAATAAAAATGAAGCAAATGCTAAGCTAAAGGACTGTTTTGCTAGCACAGACTGAATATGTTCCGGGATTCCTCAGATGGCATTGAGGAGTACACCACATTAGTCATTGGTTTAATCAATATGTGCATCGATGACGTTGTCCCCACATACCCCAACCAGAAGCCATGGATTACAGGCAACATCCACACTGAGCTAAAGGCTAGAGCTGCCGCTTTCAAGGAGCGGGACTCTAACCTGGAAGTTTATAAGAAATCCCTCTATGCCCTCCGACGAACCATCAAACAGGCAAAGCTTCAATACAGGACAAAGATCAAATCGTACTACACCGGCTCTGACGCTCGTCAGATGTGGCAGGGCTTGCAAACTATTACAGACTGCAAAGGGAAGCACAGCCGAGAGCTGCCCAGTAACACGAGCCTACCAGACGAGCTAAACTACTTCTATGCTCGCTTCGAGGCAATTAACACTGAAACATGCATGAGAGCACCAGCTGTTCTGGAAGACTGTGTGATCACGCTCTCCGCAGCCGATGTGAGTAAGAACTTTAAACAGGTCAACAGTCACAAGGTCGCAGGGCCAGACGGATTAGCAGGACGTGTACTGTGAGCATGCGCTGACCAACTGGCAAGTGTCAACACTGACATTTTCAACCTCTCCCTGTCCGGGTCTGTAATACCAACATGTTTTAAGCAGATCACCATAGTGCCTGTGCCCAAGAACACTAAAGGTAACCTGCCTAAATGACTACCGACCTGTAGCACTCACGTCTGTAGCCATGAACTGCTTTCGAAAGGCTGGTCATGGCTCACAACACTATTATTCCAGAAGCCCTAGACCCATTCCAATTTGCATACCGCCAGATACACAGATGATGCAATCTCTATCTCTATTGCACTCCACACTGCCCTTTCCCACCTGTACAAAATAGAGAATGAAAATGCTATTCATTGACTACAGCTCAGCATTCAACACCATAGTGCCCTCAAAGCTCATCAATAAGCTAAGGACCCTGGGACTAAACACCTCCCTCTGCAACTGGATCCTGAACTTCCTAACGCCACCCACCCAGGGGGTATGGGTTGGTAACAACACATCTGCCACGCTGATCCTCAACACAGGGGCCCCTCAGGGGTGCGTGCTCGGTCCTCTCCTGTACTCCCTGTTCACTCATGATTGCACGGCCAGGCACGACTACAACACCATCATTAAGTTTGCCGATGACAAAACAGTGGTAGGTCTGATCACAGACAAGACAGCCTATAGGGAGGAGGTCAGAGACCTGGCCGTGCGGTGCCAGGACAACAACCTCTCACTCAACATGATCAAGACAGAGGAGATAATTGTGGACTACAGGAAAGAGGACCGAGCACGCCCCCATTCTCATCGACGGGGCTGCAGTGGAGCAGGTTGAGAGCAATTGAGATTGCATCATCTATGGATCTGTTGGGGTGGTATACACATTGGAGTGGGTCTAGGGGGGATGGGATGGTGGAGTTAATGTATGCCATAACCAGCCTCTCAAAGCACTTCATGATTACAGAAGTGAGTGCTTCAGGGTGGTAGTCATTGTGTTTATGTGTTCTGTGCAGAGTATGGAGGCCTGGGTCTGGACTTCAGCTACAGTATAGCCGTGTCAGAGGAGCTGGGTAACATCCGCTGTGGAGGCATCCCCATGGCCATCGGAGTCCAGACTGATATGGCCACACCTGCCCTGGCCAGGTAATGTATATGCACCCATCTGGCCCATAGACATGTTATTTTCATTATGAGCCAATCAAGCAAGTCATTTCATTTTTATTTTGTATAATATTTTAATAGAGGAAAGTAAAAACATACAATCAATTGCACAATCACATAGCTTTTTCCCTTTGGACCCCCCTCCCCTTTTGTCTCCCACCCCACCCTTCCCAATGTAATTTTATTTCTAAACTGCATAAATTAGTCTCTGATTCCCACTGACACACACACACACACAATAAACATTTGTAAAGTCAAGCTTTTTTGAAGACTTGGAGACAACCCACTCTTCTGACATCTCCGCTTCAATATGCACACCAACAAACCAAAACTAGGACTTAGTGGCTTCTACAAGTAATACTTGACAGATGTTTAAATACTTCAGAATATATCGTGTTGATGATGAGTCAAGCTGCTGTATGTATGCTATTCATTATACATAGCAAAATAAGTGCAAGGTTTTGGCAACTAAGCCCTTTTTCTACTTGCCCAGGGTCAGATGAATTCCATTGTTATGTTTCTATGTGCAGTTTGAAAGAAGCTAACTAGCGTTAGCTCAATGACTGGGAGTCTAACAGAGCAGTTACTTGATCAGCTCTTTAACCACATTGTCTCTGTGTGTTGTGACACTGTGCTAAATGGCATATACTGTAGGTTTGGCTCTACAGAGCTGAAGAAGGAGTTTCTGCTGCCCTCCATAATGGGAGACAAAGTGGCCTGTCTGGGAGTGAGTGAAGTCGGAGCCGGCTCAGATGTTGCTAGTACGTTGCCTTCATTTAGTATCCCACCAGTATTTTATTATAGCCTAACTTCTTCTCATGCCTAAAGCAGATTCTCAGTAAACACTCAACCAATCTGGGATGGAAAAGGAGGCTCAATATATTTCTAATGCGGGAGGACATCAGAGCACCAGCATGATTAAAACACTCTTAATGGCAAATGATAGCATGAAAATAACAAATATATATACATATATTTTCTCCCTTGTTTCATCTTGTTCAAAGCAGGAAGAAAAAGCATGCTTATCTGTGCACCTACACTGATTTGGAGAATAAAGAATGATTTCTGTTCTGTTTAGAGTAATATCACCACGGGCTCTAATCGGGCACCAATCAATTGTTAATCTATACTAGAGTTCCCCAACTGGCGGGCACGCGTGTGATTTCATTTGTCCCCCCAAGTTTATTGAGCATGAAAAATATATATATATTTTTTATTGTTGGACAAAGAAGAAACACCAGCAATTTGGTTCCAAGTGCAATTAATTTTGGAAATCTGTTCCAAAGTATTCCCATGCAAAATAGAGAGAGACTTTTAGTATCGTAGTGTATGTGGACACCTGCTCGTCAAACATCTCATTCCAAAATCACGGGCATTAATATGGAGTTGGTCCCCCCTTTGCTGCTGTAACAACCTCCACTCTTCTGGGAAGGCTTTCCACTAGATGTTGGAACATTGCTGCGGGGACTTGATTCCATTCAGCTGCAAGAGCATTAGTGAGCTCGGGCACTGATGTTGGGCACTGATGTTGGGCGATTAGGCCTGACTCGCGGTCGGCGTTCCAATTCATCCCATGGGTGTTGAGGTCAGGGCTCTGTTCAGGCCCGTCAAGTTCTTCAACTACGATCTCAACAAACCATTTCTGTATGGACCTCGCTTTGTGCCTGTCATGCTGAAACAGGAAAGCGGCTTCCCCAAACTGTTGCCACAAAGTTGGAAGCACATCTAGAATGTCATTGTATGGTATAGAGTTAACATTTCCCTTCACTGGAATTAAGGGGCCTAGCCTGAACCATGAAAAACAGCCTCAGATCATTATTCCTCATCCACCAAACTTTACAGTTGGCACTATGCATTGGGGCAGGTAGCCTGGCAATCTGTCAAACCCAGATTAGGAGAAGCGTGATTCATCCCTCCAGAGAACACGTTTCCACTGCTCCAGAGTCCAATGGCGGCGAGCTTTACACCGCTCCAGCCGACGCTTGGCATTGCGCATGGTGATCTTAGGCTTGTGTGCGGCTGCTCGACCATGGAAACCCATTTAATGATGCTCCTGACGAACAGTTCTTATGCTGACATTGCCTCCAGAGGCAGTTTGGAACTCAGTAGTAAGTATTGCAACAGCAGTTAAAGTGGTCAGGGGAAGCTCTAGCAGGGCAGAAATTTGACAAACTGACTTGTTGGAAAGGTGGCATCCTATGACGATGCCACGTTACAAATCACTGAGCTCTTCAGTAAGGCCATTCTCCTGTCAATGTTTGTCTATGGAGATTGCATGGCGGTGTGCTTGACTTTATACACTTGTCAGCAACAGGTGTGGCTGAAGTAGCGAATCCACTAATTTGAAGGGGTGTCCACATACTTTTGTGCATATATTGTGTATATGTGATCATATACAAATGTAAGCAGGGTTTGAAATGTTTTAGTAAAATATTAAATATGTTTGGGCTTCTTGCTGTCAATTTGCAGTCTACAAAATATTTGTAATTATATTCTGGCACGCTGACCATCCCCTCAAGAAGAAATCTTCCCGCGGTTCAATCTATATTGAACAAACATATAAATGCAACATACAACAATTTCAACCATTTTACTGAGTTACAGTTCATATGAGGAAATCAGTCAATTGAAATACATTCATTAGGCCCTAATCTATGGATTTCACATGACTGAGCAAGTGCACAGCCATGGGTGTGTCTGAGAGGGCATAGGCCCACCCACTGGAGAGCCAGGCCCAGCCAATCAGAATGCGTTTTTCCCCACAAAAGGGCTTTATTACAGACAGACAGAAATACTTCTCAGTTTCATCAGCTGTCCGAGTGGCTGGTCTCAGATGATCCTGCAGGTGAAGAATCCAATGTGGAGGTCCTGGGCTTGCATGGCTACACGTGGTCTACGGTTGTGAGGCCGGTTAGGCGTACTGCCAAATTCTCTAAAATGATGTTGGAGGCAGCTTATGGTAGAGAAATTAACATTCAATTCTCTGGCAACAACTCTGGTGGAGATTCCTGCAGTCCTGCCAATTGCGTGTTCCCTCAAACCGTGAGACATCTGTGGCATCGTGTTGTTACAAAACTGCACATTTTAGTGGCCTTTTATTGTACCCAGCACAAGGTACACCTGTGTAATGATCATGCTGTTTAATCAGCTTCTTGATATGCCACACCGGGCAGGTGGAAGGATTATCTTGGCAAAGGAGAAATGCTCACTAAGAGGGATGTAAACAAACTTGCGCACAACATTTGTGATAAATACCCTTTTTGTGCATTTGGAACATTTCTGGGGTCTTTTATTTCGGCTCATGAAACACCGGACCAACACTTTACATGTTGCGTTTATAGTTTTGTTGAGTGTATTATAAGGACATGTGCAAATAAAGTATTAGCAAACTCAAAAGGAGTTTATTTAACCCACTGGTATATATGCTGTCCTTTCACTGATCAGATGATGCCATTCTTACAGTAGTAGTACACTAATCAACCACGGTTGCTACTACTAATTACAGTGACACCCAGTGGTGTGGCAAATGAAGACATTAGATGGTCTGCATCCCAAATGGCTCCCTATTAGTCCACTACTTTGGCCAGAGCCTGATGGGCCCTGGTTAAAAGTAGTGAACTATATAGGGAATAGGGTGCTATTTGAGACATATTATGATCTGGCATCTGGGGGTCAAAGGGCAGGTCTTAATGCCACTATGGGTCAGTTAAAAGATCTCTGTTTCATCACATCCACAGAACCTTGCTATATACAAATACTATGTATATGCAGATGGATAGTTTGATGATATTCATGTACGGTAAGTTCATAGCCAGTTGAGCTTCCATTTGAGTTAATACAGTTATGCAACGGTGCTGTTTTTTCACTGCAAAGAGTTGACTTTCAATACTAGTTAATTCCACAAACATTCTGGATATTCAGATTGATAATTTTGCTCAAGAAATTTAACCTAATTCAAGCATCTAATCAGAAACGAGTCCCTATTGTCGCACAAAATTCATGTGGCTTTCATGGTTTTTTAGAATGCGGCCGAGGTAATAGCTGTCATCGAATGAGCTCAGTGTTCATTTGTCGATTTTGCGCTTTTCTTTTTTGTCTTGTTTAAATACTTACGAGACGCCCGGTAACTGTCCATTGGAGGAGGCGCTGATGAGGTCATGCTGTCGATCATATGCAAGTACATGGACACCCTACCCAAGAAGTGATGTCACAGTGCCAGTATGGCTTTCACCTCAATCCAGAACATTGTTCCCATTCCTTCGCTTCTCTATAATGACTGGATAGGTGGAAGTGATACCTCTTAGTTTATGCCATATTGCTTACACCTATCCAGTCCATGAAGGGGAGTTCCAGAAGGAACAGAACCATTTTCTGGAATTTAATGAACACATCAGAATTGCAGTTTAAGATTTTAATTTGTTAATCAATTTAACCGCTGTGTTGCACTTACCTTATGAAAATGCATGTACTGTACTACAGGGCCAGTCAGGAATGTTTTTCAAATAGTGCCTCCATGATTTCGTTCCATTAATTTCTTTATGACAATTGAAAACTGCGGTCCTAGAGTAGTTGTGAATTTGTTTGTGTATTGTGGAGAGGATTTGTAATCAATGTCTAAGATCAAGTTTTTGTAGATAGTCTTAGGAATACAATGAATAATAGTATGTACCGTGGTGTAAAATAAATGAAGCTCTATATACCTCAATCTTTTGTGACTTCTTGAAAAACAATTGTTGAGAAAAGAATCAAACTCTCTGGAGCGTCAAATCCAAAACATCCATGTTTATTTACATATAAAACATTTGACATCAGTTAACGGGAGAACAGTGTGCAGTGGAGATGAACAGTCTCTGTAGATGGGACAGGAAATGTTTGAAGTGAGCGCACACCCTAATTTATTCCTCAAAACAAAAACAAGATGTTTGTTTATAGTGGAACTCTGTTGGACACTATTGATCAAATGTTAAATCAGTCTCACATTGGATCAAGCAACCTCTGACAGCGAACCCAATTCCAATCTTTTTTCACTAATCAACTCTGAAAAGCCAGATTTTTTGATGCAATAGATCACTCATCCTGTACATCAACTTGCATAACGATATGCATCATCGTTAAGGGACTCTGTACGAAAGTGTCACATTACAAACGTATGGCAGTGTCTACTCATTCCATCAGGGTTGTCTAAAATTAACAGACATTTTTTATTATTCTCTATTGCACATTGTCATTGATGATTTGGGGGGAGTCTTCTCAAACATTAAGCACATTCTTACAGTCTCATTGTCATCATCCTGGTCTTCTGATGCAGAGGTGCACGCATGGCACAGACTGGGAAAGGAAACACGAGGCAGGGAGGGAAAAGCCGGGGCCTCCTGTAACACATCACCTCAGTTTGATAAACCAGTAAAGGATGGTGAAGACCAAGAAGCAGAAGAACAGCATGTAGCACAGGAGCTTGGTCTGGCTTCCCCTGGAAAGCTGCTTCACTCTCCCTATGGTGGCCCCCAGCAAACCTCCCGTTGAGTCAAAGTCTGAGTCCTGTCAGTAGGGAAAATACAAAACAATTACATCCAGTGACATGTTTTGCCATCCTGATTTGAATTGCTCTGAAATGTGTAATAAGGTAAATCCATTTGAATTCAATCACTTTGACAGCACCCTTTATGAATCGAACGAACCCTTCCATACATATTTGTCCATTGTAGAAGTGCTCAGAAAGTGACTTTGGACCTGAGTGCCAAAACATTCAAGTGCTAACAGTGCTAAAAGTTATATTTTGCATAACATGAAACAGCCATGTCTTCTTCACTGGAAAATATAAATGGTTGAGAAACAGGGTTGTCAAACAATTTTTTACATTTCCTGAAAAAAAACGTTAGGGTCAGGGCTGGTCAGGGAGGCCATGGTTCCGCTGGACATGGTAACGCAGGGGGATCATAGGGAGCGGATCAGTTTCTTCCTTATCGATTCACCTGCGTTTCCAGTGGTGTTGGGGATTCCCTGGCTGGCTATTCACAATCCCCTCATTTCCTGGAGACACGGGGCTCTTCAGGGGTGGTCAGATGAGTGTTTAGGTAGGTGTATAGGAGTTTCCATCGGTGCCATGTCGGTGGAGAGTCCAGACCAGGTTTCCACTGTGCGCATTCCCTCAGAATATGCCAATTTGGCTATCGCTTTATGTTAAAAAAAAAGGCGACCAAATTACCACCCCATCGATGGGGAGATTGCGTGATAAACCTCCAGGAGAACGCTGCACTTCCCAGGAGTCACGTGTACCCATTGTCACAGGAGGAGACGTTGGCTATGGAGACATATGTCACGGAATCTCTGAGGCAGGAGTACATTCGGCCCTCCATGTCACCCGTCTCCTCGAGTTCTTTTTTGTGAAAAAAAAGGAGAGTGGAAAACCATGTTTAGTACCACATCGGGCCACTAAGAGTACCTCGTCATGCCGTATGGGTTAAAGAATGCTCCAGCCGTCTTTCAATCCTTTGTAGATGAGATTCTCAGGGACCTGCACGGGCAGGGTGTGGTGGTGTACATTGATGACATCCTGATCTATTCCGCCACACGCGCTGCGCATGTCTCCCTGGTGCGCAAGGTACTTGGACGACTGCTGGAGCATGACCTGTACGCCAAGGCTAAGAAATGTGTGTTCTCCAAACGAGCCGTTTCCTTCCTGGGTTATCGCATTTCCACCTTGGGGGTGGTGATGGAGTGTGACCGCGTTAATTAATGCCGTGTGTAATTGGCCGACTCCGACCACGGTAAAGGAGGTGCAGCAGTTTTTAGGGTTTGCCAATTACTACCGGAGGTTTATCCTGGGTTTTGGCCAAGGTGCAGCTCCTATTACCTCACTGCTGAAGGGGGAGCCGGTGCGTTTACGGTGGTCGGCCAAGGCGAGCGGAGCTTTCAACTGGTTGAAGGCGCTGTTTACTGACGCGCCCGTGTTGGCGCATCCGGACCCCTCGTTAGCGTTCATAGTGGAGGTGGATGCGTCCGAGGCTCCGCTGCTGCGATTTATTTTAGAAGAAGCTGGGTCCGGAGGAGCGGATCCATGATGTGGGGGACCGTTGTTAGCTATGGTAAAAGCCCTGAAGGTGCGGAGACACTGGCTTGAGGGGGCTAAGCACCCTTTCCTCATCTGGAGTGACCACCCCAATCTGGAGTATTGGAGTGGGGAGACTGAATCCTCGTCAAGCTAGGTGGGCCATGTTCTTTACCAGATTCAGATTCACGATCACTTATAGACCAGGTTCCCTCAACACTTTTTATTTTTTTATTTTTTTATTTCACCTTTATTTAACCAGGTAGGCTAGTTATGAACAAGTTCTCATTTGCAACTGCGACCTGGCCAAGATAAAGCATAGCAGTGTGAACAGACAACACAGAGTTACACTAAGGCGAAGCACTGCCCCGTCTCTATGACACTGAGGACCGGTCCATCGATCCTACTCCCATCCTTCCAGCTTCTAGGCTGGTGGCACCGGTGGTATGGGAGGTGGACGCGGACATCGAGCGGGTGTTGCGGTTGGAACCTGCGCCTTCACAGTGTCCTACCGGTCTCAGGTACGTCCCGCTTGGTGTCCGTGATCAATTGATTCGTTGGGCTCACACACTACCCTCTTTAGGTCATCCGGGGCTTGCGAGGACAGTGCGGGGTCTTAGGGGGAAATACTGGTGGCCCACCTTAGCCAAGGACGTGAGGCTCTATGTCTCCTCCTGTTCAGTGTGCGCCCAGAGTAAGGCTCCTAGCCACCTGCCTAGAGGGAAACTACAGCCCCTCCCGGTTCCACAACGGCCCTGGTCTCATCTGTCGGTGGACTTTATTACTGATCTTTCCCCGTCTCAGGGGAACACTACCATTCTGGTCATTGTGGATCGGTTCTCTATGTCCTGCCGTCTCCTCCCATTGCCTGGTCTCCCTACGGCCCTACAGACTGCGGAGGCTCTATTTACCCATGTTTACCCACGTTTACTCACGTTTACTCACGTCTTCCGGCGCTACGGGGTGCGTATCTGATCGAGGTCCCCTGTTCACGTCCCAAGATTGGAGGGAGTTTATGGAACGTCTGAGGGTCTCGGTCAGCCTGACCTCTGGTTATCACCCTGAGAGTAATGGGCAGGTAGAGAGAGTGAACCAGGAAGTGGGTAGGTTTCTGCGGTCATATTGCCAGGACCGGCCAGGAGAATGGGCGAGGTACGTCCCATGGGTGGAGTTGGTCCAGAACTCACTCCGTCACTCCGTCTCTCCTCCACGAACATGTCGCCATTCCAATGCGTGCTGGGCTACCAACCGGTTCTTGCTCCGTGGCATCAGAGTCAGACCGAAGCTCCTGCGGTGGAGGAGTGGGTGCAGTGCTCAAGGGAGACCTGGAGGGCAGTCCAGTGGATGGCAGAACAAGAGTGCTGAGGCCCCTGTGTTCGCACCAAGAAACAGGGTCTGGCTCTCGACCCGAAACCTGCCCCTCTGCCTGCCCTGCCAGAAGCTAGGGCCACAGTGTGTGGGGCCCTTTAAAGTCCTGAGGAGGATAAACGAGGTGTGTTATAGATTACAACTCCCCTCTTACTATCGCATTAACCCCTCGTTTCATGTGTCTCTCCTCAGGCCGGTGGTAGCTGGTCCCCTACAAGAAGGTGAGGTGCCGGAGGTCCCTCCACCCCCTCTGGACATCGAGAGGTCCCCGGCTTACACGGTACGAGCTATTCTGGACGCCGGGTGAGGGGCCTGCAGTACCTCGTGGACTGCGAGGGGTACGGTCTGAAGGAGAGGTGCTGGGTACCGGTGGGGGATATTTTGGATCCATCGCAACTAAGGGGTACTGTCACGAATCCTGCCGAAGATGGTGCCTCTTCCTGTTCGGGCGGCGCTCGGCGGTCGTCGTCGCCGGCCTACTAGCTGCCACCGGTCCCCTTTTCTGTTTCAGTTAGTTTTGTCTGATTAGTTTCACCTGTTTCGTGTTTGGGTTTTCTTTTGGGCTATTTAAACCCGGTAGGCCCACCGGCTTTTGCGCGGGCTTGTTTTTCTGTTCATGATGTGTGGATTATTGTGGATTCCGTTTTTCCGGACAGTTTCGTCCTGGTTGTTGGACTGGGTATTTATGCGCCCTTAAGTGTGGCGTGACCGTTACTCTGTTCTTGGAATAAAGATCCATGTTTTGAACTACCCTGATCTCTGCGCCTGACTCCTCCACCCACTACTCCTAGAAGCCTTTACAGTAATTTTGATTTTTCAGGGGGTGCTGCATTACCTTCAGCACCCCTTCTTCCCGCGGCTATTCCATACTTCTAGGGTGCTTTCTCACCAGCTTCTCAGGTTTACTGTTCATTTGAGCGATATGAAATGGAAGGGAGTTCCATGCAATAATGGCTCTATATAATACTGTACTCTTTCTTGACTTTGTTCTGGATTTGGGGACTGTGAAAAGACCCGTGGGGGCATGTCTGGTGGGGTAGGTTTGTTGGTCAGAGCTGTGTGTAAGTTAACAATGCAAACTATTTGCAATTTACAACACATTAATGTTTCTTATAAAAAGAAGAAGTGATGCAGTCAGTCTCTCCTCAACTCTTAGCCAAGAGAGACTGGCATGCATAGGATTTATATCAGTCCTCTGATTACAACGAAGAGCAAGACGTGCCGCTCTGTTCCCCGTAGCACTCTACCACACGACAATAATCAAGATAAGACAAGACTAGTTCATCTGACTATTACAGACCAGGGAGATATAGTTCATCCGACTATCAGAGACCAGGGAGATATAGTTCATATGACTATTAGAGACCAGGGAGATATAGTTCATCTGACTATCAGAGACCAGGGAGATATAGTTCATCTAACTATCAGAGACCAGGGAGATATAGTTCATCCGACTATCATAGACCAGTGAGATATAGTTTGTCTGACTATCAGAGACCAGGGAGATATAGTTCATCTGACTATTAGAGACCAGTGAGATATAGTTTGTCTGGCCATTAGAGACCAGGGAGATATGGTTTGTCTGGCCATTAGAGACCAGGGAGATATGGTTTGTCTGGCCATTAGAGACCAGGGAGATATGGTTTGTATGGCCATTAGAGACCAGGGAGATATGGTTTGTCTGGCCATTAGAGACCAGGGAGATATGGTTTGTCTGGCCATTAGAGACCAGGGAGATATGGTTTGTCTGGCCATTAAAGACCAGTGCGATATAGTTTGTCTGGCCATTAAAGACCAGTGCGATATAGTTTGTCTGGCCATTAAAGACCAGGGAGATATGGTTTGTCTGACTATTATTATTTATTTATTTAACCTTTATTTAACAAGGCACGTCAGTTAAGAACAAATTCTTATTTTCAATGACGGACTCGGAACAGTGGGTTAACTGCCTTGTTCAGGGGCAGAATGACAGATTTTTACCTTGTCAGCTTGGGGATTCGATCTTGCAACCTTTCGGTTACTAATCCAATGCTATAACCACTAGGCTACCTGAATGATGTAATTCAAGGGTAGGCAACTCTGTTCCTGGAGTGCCGCAGGTACTGCGGGATTTTATCCTAACTAGGCACCACACCTGACCAACTGAGCTAATTGATCATTTCAGTGACTGCCTGAATTCAACACACCTGGTCTTCCAGGTCAGTTAACTCAGAATGTATGAAGTGTCTGCGGCCCTCCAGGACCAGGGTTGATGTAGTTGCCTACATAGCAACACAAAGAATAAGAAAAGAAAGCAATGCATTGGAGATGTGTCAAAGTATTACAGATCATTCTTCTTTTTCATTTTTAGATGGTCATAAGATTCATATGGAGCATAATCTTTTCTGCACAAAATAAATATGTACATTTACTTAATCAAAATACAGTTTATTCTATCCCAAATGGCACCACATTCCTGATTTAGTGCACTGCTTTTTACCAGTGTCCTATGGGTCCTGGTCAAAAGTTGTGCACTATACACGGAATAGGGTTCCATTTGGAATGTCCATCCTATTTATTTTTCCCAAGGGCAGCTGTAAGGGGTGTAATGCTGCCACCAGGAGGCGCCTAAAGTTCTGTTACTCCAAGTTCTCCTCAAACTTTGGTTACTGCTCTGTGTCATCTTTGAGCTTCCAGCACGTTCAATTGTATTATTAAATGAATACATTATTATTAGGTATACTACATGCAATCGCTTTTATGAAAAAATATTTTTCTTACTAGCACTGACTGCTGATAAGTACTTTGAGGATAAATGTACTTGATACCATTGTGAAATGTTGTTGTCCCACCTTGCTATCTTAAGATGAACGCACTAATAAGAGCATCTGCTAAATTACTCAAATGTAAAAGTGTAAAATGTTTGATTTCTGTAGACTTCCAACTAATAAATATTATGGTGACTGAATATTGCCTTAGAACAACAGGCTTATGCAGCATATGAGGTAAAGGGTCTGATAACTCATGAAATGGACTGATTAGCACATGGGATCCATGGTTCTCTATGTAAAAGTAATTTAAATAAAACAGTGAATTACCAGTAAATTGCCTAACCCATTGTTCTGCCACTAATACAGTGGCCTGACTAGAAACTCATCGCACAGCTCGAGCACTACTCTGAGTTCGAACTCAGAGGTTTTTTTTGTAATAGAAAATAAATCACTAAGTCTATTACAGAAGGAACATTTTCACGGCATTTGCTGGTGGTTTTATCTAATATCTCATGACAAAGTGACAAAAAACAGGGATACATTTTTTTACGTGATTAAACTTAGGAACGGTCTTTTCTGAAATGCGTATTTATTTGTTGTTGACAAAATCGAGGAGTGGGAACTTCAAAGTAACAATTTACATACAACTATGGGAACATTTTCATTCCCCCTAAATCCTTCTTAATGTTTCCTCCATTTCTGGTCCATGGGTGTTCAATTGGATTGGAAGAATTGCGTCACTGTTCGCCTCCTTTCCAACGCTAGCATTCCGTCACCTCATCTAAGGACAGGGAGATAGATAGGTATATTTGGGACCCGATTCAGGAAACTGGGCATATGTGGCAAGTCACGACTTTACGTTAAAAAAAAATATTTTTTATCAAAATTAGTTATTTGGCAGAAATGCCTTCTAGAACATGTGCACTTCCATGTGCATTAATAACAAACTTGGATGCCATCTGTAAATACGAATAAAATTGTTAAATTACGAGCCGAATCCAGGTGGTGAGTCACATTTATGACATCCTCTCTGATACCACATCCTCGGTAATGGATGATTTACCCTGAAGTCCTAATAGAGTACCAGCCAGACATATTGCACGTTTACTATTTATATCCAAGCTGAATGGGCTGGCAGTTACCTATTGATGACTTCCATAAATATGTATAGCCTCCGAATCACAGAGCTACAGCTTTTCTTTAATGGGATGATTGAATAAGGGGGAAAAGCACAGGGCAGGTACAATGGTAGGGGTGAAAGAAAGGCTAAAAGGTTGTTTTATGAAACTCCACATGAGAAGATTTATTAAACTTTTGTCATGTCTTAGATGGTACAGAGCAACACTGAAAACAAGAAAAATATGCGTGTACTGATTCTGCTGCCCAAACTAATATTTACACATTAAATAAAAATGCATGAGCGTGAACAGAACACATTGTTACTTTTCTATTGAGTTGGTTTCTCAACAGAAACTTGCAAGTTAGGGTTCATGTCAAAACAACTAAATAGATCGGAAATGTCATGTTATTGTATATTGGGTGGGAATGTACCTGCAGTTGTGTCAGTATTCTGTATCACAGATTACATTGTTGTGTTGACTTTCCGATACTGTATATACAGACTCTGGTAAAGAGGTTAATGTAAATATAGTTTGTTGACTTCCTTCTAAGGCCAGCAAAGTAATGAATGTGCTGCCATAACTCTCTCCATCTATTAAGTGGGGCAGCAGGTACACTAGTTGTTAAGAGCATTGGGACAGTAACGAAAGGTCGCTGGTTCGAATCCCTGAGCCGAGCTGGTGAAAAATCAGAGCAAGGCACTTAACCCTAATTGTGCCTGTAAGTTGCTTTGGAAAAGAGCGTATGCAAAATGTAATGGTTACTACCCTGCTCTAGTCCGGCTGTTCTGAAGGGGCTGAAAATAACCCAGTCAAAGCAAGATAAGAGAAAGTTAAAGATTTAGGGTGGAAAGGAAGTGGGATAGGGAGAGAAACAGGTATCAAGCTCTTGGATGAGAAGGGGCATGGTGACAATGCCAGCATACATGAAAAAGAGGACACACATTCAGTTCTTATTCCTGTTTAGTAACAGGATTATATTTGAGGCAAAGTGGAATTTCAGGACAAATGGGAGAAAAGCAACTGAGTAGTGTACAGACAAAAATGTCTTGAGTTATTTTATTATATCCATTATGTCATGGTGTGAAAACTTAATATAAAGTTAAGCAAAGGTTTTTGTTAAAATGTACTATGTTGAAAACACAAAACAATACATAAATTATTTTGCTAATATTGCTTAACAATTTAAACAGCGCCTCAGTATAACTTCATCATAAATGGTGGAAAACAGTAAACTGTTAAAATATTTTTTTTAAATCTAAAATACATTTAAACAATTCTACAAAAATATATTTTTATATTGTATGATAGTTGCCATGGTAAATGTATACTACAATACAAACTGTCTTGAGAAACGTACTCAGCAAAATACTGCTGGTGTAGGTCGATTCACATTTGATTGATTGGTTTGCTATTTTCAACGATGCATCACAATGAACCATTACAGACAAGGCAGTGCAAGTAGCAAGTCAATTATGGTGCAGTAAAAAAATACAATTCAACATGTCAATGTTAGTTCAATTATAGTCAATTCATGTGACCCTTTGAATAAAATCACTGAATCAAATTGTTGACCATTTAATATTGTTATTAGGCTTTATTCTAATACGGTTTTTGGAAGTTGTTCTCATCATGCCTGCTCTTCTGCCTGTTTTTCTGCTTATCCATGGTTTCCCAGCTGAAACAAAGAAAATGACATATCATCATACAGGTCATTATTACATCCCATTAAGGTGCAGAACATTCCGTTTGCATGCTGGTGGGCAGGGAGACCCTCAGCTCTGCTAAAACCATCTAAAACTATTGAAAACTATGTGCAGATTAACCTAAACCACACATACCTGTCAGTTATAATACACTTTTATTTTACTCAAATATCCAATTAATGTGGCCAATATTGAGAGATTGAGATGTAATTCAGCTGTTTTTGGGCACTGTACTTCATCAAAAGCTGGCCGCGCTTAATCCCCAGTTAGAAAAGGACAAAGTCAAAAAGCATGTTACTTATAATGTGATCCAAAGTTAGCCAGTCCTCCAGTCACACAATGACCTCAAACACAACCTGTTACTCTGACACTAGCTGGCGCTAACGAAAAGGCCTGTAGCCATTACTGCAATTATGGGGAACATGCCAATGGTTGTTGAGCTGGCAGATGTAATAAGTCTATTGGTCATTATATTCAAAAACACCCCCTCCCTTCCTCCCAGTTATATCTTCAGATAAACAGAGAACACTGTGTGTGTGTGTGTGTGTGTGTGTGTGTGTGTGTGTGTGTGTGTGTGTGTGTGTGTGTGTGTGTGTGTGTGTGTGTGTGTGTGTGTGTGTGTGTGTGTGTGTGTGTGTGTGTGTGTGTGTGTGTGTGTGTGTGTGTGTGTGTGTGTGTGTGTGTGTGTGTGTGTGTGTGTGTGATGACCACTATCATACCTTTAGCACAGATGTCCATGCAGCTTTGTCTGGATATAAAGTTGTTGCTGCTTCCTCCACAACCTGAATAGATGAACTGCTCACACATCCTGGAGGCTGAGTTGTAGTAGTAGCGCGGTATAGATGCAGCACACCCTCCTTTATCCAGGGGATCCAGGCAGAGCACAGGAGTAGCTGTCAAGCACATAAAACAACTATAAGAACTCTGGGAGAGAGTAGGCTACTCTTCAGCTAACATTAACCAAGACGCTCATCTCTGGTAGTCTGTAACCTAGCCTGGGTGCCAGTCTGTTTGGTAATGTAACCTAGCCTGGGTGCCAGCCTGTTTGGTAATGTAACCTAGCCTGGGTGCCAGCCTGTTTGGTAATGTAACCTAGCCTGGGTGCCAGCCTGTTTGGTAATGTAACCTAGCCTGGGTGCCAGCCTGTTTCTGATCTGTCGCCAACTCCTTATGGAACTCTCATGCCAATCATGACAAGGAGTGGCCAGGAGTTGAACAGCTAAATAGACGGGTAACCAGGCTACATCTCTAGTTTCTTAATAACGTAAGTAGATATAAAATTGAAAGAGGATACTGGATGGAATCATTTCAGAATAATATTGTTATAGAAAAACAGGACAATAGGCAGAGAGTAGGCTACTCTTCAGCTTGCTTTGTCTCATTTTCGACCGAGAGGCTCATCCCCGGCTTCTGAACATAAACAGACGCACAACTGAGAGAAATGTATGGAATAATTTCAGGACAATGCCTGAGAGAAGGCACTCGTTGTCACGGTTCATGAATCCACTGCCTCTCTTTCTCTTTCTTTCTCTCTCTCTCTCTCTCTCTCTCTCTCTCTCTCTCTCCCGTGTTTGTGTGGGCGTGGTTCCCAATCTCGGCCTGATTGTCTGCGCCAGCTGGAACCACTTATCTTCCCTTTATATGTTCTGTAACCAGTGTTTCTTGTTGTCAGATCGTTGTTACTTCCCTGAGGTTGTGTCGTGTGTCTGTGCTCTTCTCTCGCCGCCCTTGTGTGGATTATCTGCTGTGCTCCTTCCTACCCATCCGGACACACTCCCCTGGATTTCTCAGCACGCTATCATTGGAAGATGCGCCCTAGTCCCTGGGTCGGATTCCGGCTGAGTACAGTCTGTCTGTCCTGTTGCTGTTGTAAACTGTATTCATTAAACCATCGTTGCTTGCATCTTGCATCCGCCTCTGTATTGTCACACTCGTATACTGTGTGACTCTTGAGTATAGTATTGATAGTAGAGACTGTTAGAGTGTCAGGATTGGTCCTTTTTTTACTGGTCCTTTCGTGATATCCAATCACAATCTCGTCTCATCACTGGAACTCCCCAACGGGCTCAGGAGAGGCGAAGGTCGAGTCATGCGTCCCCCGAAACATGACCCGCCCAACCTCGCTTCTTAACACTTAACCTGTAAGCCAGCCGCACCAATGTGTCGGAGGAAACACTGTTCAACTGACTACCGGAAGTCAGCCTGCTGGTGCCCAGCCCACCACAAGGAGTCGCTAGAGCGCGATGAACCTGGGATCGAACCTGGGATCGAATCCCAGGCTGTAGTGCCTTAGATTGCTGCGCCACTTGGGAGGCTGGTAATGGTCCTTCTATCTAGTTTGAGTATAGTATTGATTAGAGGTCGACCGATTCGTCGGAATGGCCGATTAATTAGGGCCGATTTCAAGTTTTCATAACAATCGGAAATCGGTATTTTTGGACACCGATATGGCCGATTAAAAAAAGAAAATTCTTAGACCTTTATTTAACTAGGCAAGTCAGTTAAGAACACATTCTTATTTTCAATGACGGCCTAGGAATGGTGGGTTAACTCCCTCGTTCAGGGGCAGAACGACAGATTTTCACCTTAACAGCTCAGGGGATTCGATCTTGCAACCTTACAGTTAACTAGTCCAACGCTCTAACCACCTGCCTCACGAGGAGCCTGCCTGATACGTGAATGCAATAAGCCAAGGTAAGGTGCTAGCTAACATTAAACGTATCTTATAAAAAACAATCAATCAATCATAATCACTAGTTAACTACAAATGGTTGATGATATAACTAGTTTATCTAGCGTGTCCTACGTTGCATATAATCGATGTGGTGCGTATCATTGCACCAATGTGTACCTAACCATGAACATCAATGCCTTTCTTAAAATCAATACAAAGAAGTATATATTTTTAAACTTGCATATTTAGCTAAAAGAAATCCAGGTTAGCAGGCAATATTAACCAGGTGAAATTCTGTCACTTCTCTTGGGTTCATTGCACGCAGAGTCAGTGTACATTCAACAGTTTGGGCCGCCTAATTTGCCAGAATTATACGTAATTATGACATAACATTGAAGGTTGTGCAATGTAACAGGAACATTTAGACTAATGGATGCCACCCCTTAGATAAAATACGGAACGGTTCCGTATTTCACTGAAAGAATAAACTTTTTGTTTTCGAGATGATAGTTTCCGTATTCGACCATATTAATGACCTAAGGCTCGTATTTCTGTGTGTTATTATGTTATAACTAAGTCTATGATTTGATAGAGCAGTCTGACTGAGCAGCAGCAGGCTCGTAAGCATTCATTCAAACAGCACTTTTGTGCGTTTTGCCAGCAGCTCTTCGTTGTGCGTCAAGCATTGCGCTGTTTATGACTTCAAGCCTATCAAGTGTGCGCGCTAATAGCGTGTCAAACTTCACCCGCTCTGAGACTTGGAGTGGTTGTTCCCCTTGCTCTGCATGGGTGACCCTGCTTCGAGGGTGGCTGTTGTCGTTATGTTCCTGGTTCGAGCCCAGGGAGGAGCGAGAAGAGGGATGGAAGCTATACTGTTACACTGGCAATACTAAAGTGCCTATAAGAACATCCAATAGTCAAAGGTAAATTAAATACAAATGGTATAGAGAGAAATAGTCCTATAATTCCTATAATAACTACAGCCTAAAACTTCTTACCTGGGAATATTGAAGACTCGTGTTAAAATGAACCACCAGCTTTCATATGTTCTCATGTTCTGACCAAGGAACTTAAACATTAGCTTTCTTACATAGCACATATTGCACTTTTACTTTCTTCTCCAACACTTTGTTTTTGCATTATTTAAACCAAATTGAACATGTTTCATAATTTATTTGAGGCTAAATTGATTTTATTGATGTATTATATTAATTAAGTTCAAATAAGTGTTCATTCAGTATTGTTGTAATTGTCATTATTACAAATAAAATATATATATTTTTAAATCGGCCAATTAATCGGAATCTGCTTTTTTGGTCCTCCAATAATCGGTATCGGTATTGAAAAATCATAATTGGTTGACGTCTAGTATTGATCCGTGGAGGCTGCTGAGGGGAGGACAGCTCATAATAATGGCTGGAATGGAGCAAATGGAATGGCATCAAACACGTGTTCAATGTATTTGGTACCATTCCACCTATTCCGCTCCAGACATTACCACGAGCCCGTCCTCCCCAATTAAGGTGCAACCTGGTATTGATAGAGGAGACCGTTAGTGTTGGTCCTCATTTCCTGATTACTCATCAACTATTGCATGTCATCATGGCCAGAATTTTGATGAGGATGTGGCTGTTTGCAATCAAATTGCCAAATTTCATGAAAAAGCTTCCTCTAATCTTGTTTCTACATCATTCCAAAGTAATACAGCGTTAATAACACAATAGAGTGAACACAGTGGAGTCTCATGAAAAGTAGAATCTGGATCTATTTTGTAATTTAAAAAAAAGTTACCTTAATTTAACAAGACAAGTCAGTTAAGAACAATTCTTATTTACAATGATGGCCTACTCCGTTCAAGCCCAGACGACCCTGGGCCAATTGTGCACCGCCCTATAAGCCCATTCTCAACACTGGATGTGGAAATATTTTCCCTATTGTGCTTCACGGCTAATCGAAAACAGTCAGACTGTTGACCTTGACTATTGTCCACATACTTTTGTGTGGTCTGCAGTACTCCATGCAAGACAACTGGTCCTGAAAGCGGTTGTCGTTGCCCTGACAGCCTCCGTAGACGAACTGCTCACACTGCATGGTGATCATGTTGAAGAAGTAGCTCAAGAAATTGGCCCGACAGGGACCCACCTCTTTCTGGAACCTGCAGATCTGGGGGATCTCTGGTGGGGTGGAGAAGGTGAAAAGAAACACATTCTTATAGGAACTATTGAAAAATGAAATGGGTCTCATTGTATCGTCTTTTATCCTGAATTGGTTTGGATTTCAATTTCAAAACCCCAAAACTTTTCTAAAGTGCTGTCGGCTATATGTTCATACAATTCATGACTTAGAATTGTTTTGATGACATAAAATAAATGGCCTATAGTCTAAATAAAAAAATAAAACTGAACTTGATGAATATTTAAATGCAAAGAAAAACTACCGAGAATACCACACAAAAACAGACTTGTATAAACAAATAAAAACGTACTTGGTATTCTAAAACATGCTTTCTGACACGCCAGAAAACTCATGAAGTTGTTTGCATTCCCTTGGCACCCTCCATAGACAAACTCTTCGCATTGTTGAGTGATAGTATTGTAGTAGTAACGTTGGATATCTCCTCTGCAAGGTCCCTCATCTACTTGAAGTAGACACACCTCTGAAATTAGCAGAAACACACAACATCAACATTATTGCTGGCTGCAAAATTAGGTCAAGGAATCTCTGAAGTACTGATTCATGTCGACAACAACTTTATCACTACTGAAAAGTCATGAGCCAACGCCCATCGATTGATTATGATTGCAAAATATTTTGGCGTCGAGAAAAACGAATAAAATATTAATGTGGGGTATTAAAAATACATAAAATCATTTTTCTTTACCTTGTTTCGGTGAAAATGCAACAACGTAACAAAAAGAGCATGAAAGGATCAGAAAAATCAATGAACTGAGCTCCATTGTTGTAGATTTTCCCCAAGTTCAATTCTCCTAACTCTTCTAACTTTTCGCACCATCAGTACAGTCATTTATACTCTTGTAAACGCTCTCCCAAACGGCACGAGGGGCGGGCTATAATGGCTCATTTCCATACAAACCCGAAGTAGGAACGACCTGATTAATGTTCTGATCTGCATCATAGACAACGTCACGTTCATACACTGTTGAACTAATAACGCAATATGTCAAACGTCCTTCATCGCGCGCAATAGATACGGTCCAAACATTGATGTGGAAAGAGACGACAATAAATGTAGGCTCGTCTGGGAATTAAACTACTATGGGAGTATCATGAGAAGAAGGATTTGTTAACATATTTATGACCATGTGTCATAATATATGACAATGTTAATTATTGTTTTTTTCTTCTACTTTATTTAACTTGTCAAGTCAGTTAAGAACGAATTCTTATTTACAATGACGGCCCACCCCGGTCAAACCGCTGGGATGGGCCAATTGTGCGCTGCCCTATGGAACAGCCCAATCACAGCCAGATATGATTCAGGCTGGATTCGAACCTGGGACTATAGTGACGCCTCTTGCACTGAGATGCAGTGCCTTAGACCGTTGCACCACTCACTTTCAAAAGTGGTTTCCAGTAATGAATTATAACAAATGATTAGATCTAGAATTTGAGAGTTTATTTATTAATGTGGGCGACACGTTCTATTCGGTTCATGTTTAAGCCCTAAATCTAATTCAGATGAATGAAATTGATTTACAGTATGTGTGTGAATAGTCCACATACTCACTACAAAATATTGCCTTGTCTCTAAGGAAGTGATACAGTATATAACATTAACACATTGAGCTTATGTCATTCTTTATTGTGTCATCGTCCCCATCACATCTGGATGTTTCCCAATACAAAAAAACAATCACAACTCTGGGCATCCATGCAGGATCTGCCTTGGTGAACTTTATTAGCTTTTCTCTTTACATCAATAGAAATGTAAACCGGTGGGAACTCTAAAAGGTATGTAGATACATGTTTCAAAAAGGACCAACTCAGTGGCCTTGTAGTTAGTGTCCACCCTGAGATCGGACGACTGTACAAATATGGCCCAATTCCTCTCAAGCTGCCTCAACGCTATGAGCCAAGGCTTGTGCAAGGCTACTTAGCTTTCAACAAGGAGAGTGGAGTGAGAAAATGTCATATGAGCTGCTTTATAATGTGTCCTATTTCTGTCCTAACCGACAACTGGTTCCCTGGATGCATAAAAACAACAACACTCTCCCCCTCATTGAGATTTTGTCCTTTGATAGACCCCTACTAAATGTCCATGAATTATAATCCACCAGTGGAGGCTGCTGAGGGGAGGACGGCTCATAATAATGGCTGGAATGGAGTAAATGGAATGGTATCAAACACGTCAAAGATGTGGTTTCCATGTGGTTGATTTACATTTACATTTAAGTCATTTAGCAGACGCTCTTATCCAGAGTGACTTACAAATTAGTGCATTCACCTATGACATCCAGTGGAACAGCCACTTTACAATAGTGCATCTAAATCTTTTTAGGGGGGGGGGGGTGAGAAGGATTACTTACCCTATCCTAGGTATTCCTTGAAGAGGTGGGGTTTCAGGTGTCTCCGGAAGGTGGTGATTGACTCCGCTGTCCTGGCGTCGTGAGGGAGTTTGTTCCACCATTGGGGGGCCAGAGCAGCGAACAGTTTTGATAACAGTTGATAACACTCCATTGACTCCATTTCATACATTATTATGAGCTGGCCTCTCCTCAGCAGCCTCCACTGTAATCCACATAATAATTCAAATACATTGTTGCTGCAATATTCTTTTCCTGCTGTAGCAAACTGTCTTAAGTTAAGATCCTACATCTGTACCTGACCTGTATTTGATAGAATATTGAATAAGAGTCTTGGTCAAAGAAGAAAGGCCTATTTCCTAATACATATCAATTACATAAGTAGAGAACTATATCCCATAATGACAAAGCAAAAACAGTATTTTTTAAACATTTTTGCAAATGTATTAAAAATGAAGAAAAATGTGCTTATTTACATAAGTATTCAGACCCTTTGCTATGAGACTCGAAATTGAGCTCAGATGCATCCTATTTCCATTGATCATCCTTGAGATTTTTCTATAACTTGATTGGAGTCCACCTGTGGTAAATTAAATTGATTGGACATGATTTGCAAAGGCCCGCCCCTGTCTATATAAGGCCCCACAGTTGATAGTGCACGTCAGAGCAAAGACCAAACCATAAGGTCGAAGGAATTGTCCGTAGAGCTCAGAGACAGGATTGTGTCAAGGCACCATTGAAGGTCCACAAGATCACAGTGGCCTCCATCATTCTTAAATGGAAGAAGTTTAGAACCACCAAGACTCTTACTAGAGCTGGCCGCCTAGGCCAAACTGAGCAACCGGGGGAGAAGGGCCCTTGTCAGGGAGGTGACCAAGAACCTGGTGGTCACTTTGACAGAGCTCCAGTGTGCCTCTGTGGAAATGGGAGAACCTTTCAGAAGGACAACCATCTCTGCAGCATTCCACCAATCAGGCCTTTATGATAGAGTGGCCAGACAGAAGCCACTCTACAGCAAAAGGCACATGCCAGCCTGCTTGAAGTTTGCCAAAAGGCACCTAAAGGACTCTCAGACCATGAGAAACAAGATTCTCTGGTCTGATGAAACCAAAATTGATCACCTTGCCTGAATTCCAAGCGGCATATCTGGAGGACATGGCACCATCCCTATGGTGAAGCATGGCGGTGGCGTCATCATGCTGTGATGATGTTTTTTAGCGGCAGGGACTTGGAGACTAGTCAGGATCGAGGGATAGATGAAAGTAGCAAAATACAGAGATCATTGATGAAAACCTTCTCCAGAGCGCTTAGGACCTCAGACTGGGGCAAAGGTTCACCTTTCAACACCACAACGACCCTAAGCACACAGCCAAGACAACGCAGGAGTGGCTTCGGGACAAGTCTTTGAATGTCCTTGAGTGGTCCAGCCAGAGCCCGGACTTGAACCCGATCGAATGTCTCTAGAGAGTAGAGCTCGACCGATTAATTGGCATGGCCGATTAATTAGGGCCGATTTCAAGTTTCATAACAATCGGTAATCGGCAGATTACATAGATTATTTTTTTAAATTATTGTTATTATTATTTATTTTTATTTTCTACTGTGTTATTGACTTGTTTATTGTTTACTCCATGTGTAACTCTGTGTTGCTGTCTGTTCACACTGCTATGCTTTATCTTGGCCTGGTCACAGTTGTAAATGAGAACTTGTTCTCAACTAGCCTACCTGTTTAAATAAAGGTGAAATAAAATAAATAAAAAACTCCACGAGGAGACTGCATGACAGACAGAAGCCACTCTTGTTACACGAGTGCAGCAAGGAACCAAGGTAAGTTGCTAGCTAGCATTAAACTTATCTTATAAAAAACAATGAATCTTAATATAATCACTAGTTAACTACACATGGTTTATGATATTACTAGTTTAACTGGCTTGTCCTTCATTGCATATAATCATTGTGGTGCCTGTTAATTTATCATCGAATCACAGCCTACTTTGCCAAACGGGTGATGATTTAACAAAGCACATCCGCGAAAAAAGCACTGTCGTTGCACCAACGTACCTAACCATAAACATCAATGCCTTTCTTATTAAAATCAATACACAAGTATATTTTTTAAACCTGCATATTTAGTTAAAATAAATTCATGTTAGCAGGCAGTATTAACTAGGGAAATTGTGTCACTTCTCTTGCGTTTTGTGCAAGCAGCAGGGTATATGCAGCAGTTTGGGACACCTGTCTCGTTGCGAACTGTGTGAAGACCATTTCTTCCTAACAAAGACCGTAATTAATTTGCCAGAATTTTACATAATTATGACATAACATTGAAGGTTGTGCAATGTAACAGTAATATTTAGACTTCGGGATGCCACCCGTTCGATAAAATACAGACCGGTTCTGTATTTCACTCAAAGAATAAACGTTTTGTTTCGAAATTAAAGGTTCCGGATTTGACAATATTAATGACCCAAAACTTGTATTTCTGTGTGTTATTATATTATAATTAAGTCTATGATTTGATATTTGATAGAGCAGTCTGACTAAGCGGTGGTAGGCAGCAGCAGGCTTGTAAGCATTCATTCAAACAGCACTTTCCTGCATTTGCCAGCAGCTCTTCGCAATGCTTGAAGCACCGCGCTGTTTATGACTTCAAGCCTATCAACTCCCGAGATTAGGTTGGCAATACTATAGTGCCTATAAGAACATCCAATAGTCAAAGGTAAATTAAATACAAATGGTAAAGAGAGAAATAGTCCTATAATTCCTATAATGACTACAACCTAAAACTTCTTAACTGGGAATATTGAAGACTCATGTTAAAAGGAACCACCAGCTTTCATATGTTCTCATGTTCTGACCAAGGAACTTAAAACGTTAGCTTTTTTACATGGCACATATTGCACTTTCACTTTCTTCTCCAACACTGTGTTTTTGCATTATTTAAACCAAATTGAACATGTTTCATTATATATTATTATTATTATTATATTCATTATATTAAGTTTTTAAAAAAGTGTTCATTCATTATTGTTGTAATTGTCATTATTACAAATGTATATAAAAAAATCGGCCGATTAATCGGTAACGGCTATTTCTGGTCCTCCAATAATCGGTATCGGTGTTGGAAAATCATAATCGGTTGACCTCTACTGGAGAGCCCTGAAAATAGCTGTGCAGCAACTCTCCCCATCTAACCTTACAGAGCTTGAAAGGATCTGCAGAGAAGAATGGGAGAAACTCCCCAAGTACCGGTGTGGCAAGCTTGTAGTGTCAAACCCAAGAAGACTCGAGGCTGTAATCGCCGAAATATCTCATCCTAATAGTTATATATTTCTTAATTCCATTCTTTCACTTTTAGATTTGTTTGTATTGTTGTGAATTGTTAGACACTACTGCACTGTTGGAGCTAGGAACACAAGCACTTCGCTACATCCGCAATAACATCTGCTATGTGTGAATGCGACTAATTCAATTCGAGTTGATGTAATAACATAAAAAATATCATGCACATAAAATCTTCATAATTCATAAAGGTCATGTTAACTGACTGATATTAATACATAGAACAAAACATATATGATCTCATAAGCCTGTGTTAACCTCCAAAACCCATTTCTCCCCCCCATTAATTTAATTTTTTTTAGGACTACAAGCTGGCAAGCCCCATACTCCCACACATTTTTTTCTGTCTGCATTTTCCCTCTGCACTGACATGTAACCTTGCTACATCTAAAAGCCATAGAAAATGTAGGCTAATACATCCATAGGCTTGTCACGCCCTGGTCTAAGTATTTTGTGTTTTTCTTCATGTATTGGGTCAGGCCAGGGTGTGGCATGGAGTTTTTGTATTGTGGTGTGTTTTGTCTTGGGGTTTTGGTGTGTATGATTTTGGGATTGTAGCTAGTGGGGTTATCTAGCAAAGTCTATGGCTGTCTGGAGTGGTTCTCAATCAGAGGCAGGTGCTTATCGTTGTCTCTGATTGGGAACCATATTTAGGCAGCCATATTCTTTGAGTTTGTCGTGGGTGATTGTCCTGAGTGTCTTGATGGCCTTGTGCTGTGTTAGTTGACACAAGTATAGGCTGTTTTTGGTTTTCACCACGTTTGTGTTTATTCGTGTTTACGTTGTTTAAATAAACATGGATCGCAATCGACACGCTGCAGTTTGGTCCGACTCTCCTTCACCATATGAAAACCGTGACAAGGCTACACATCTCTACACATGATGGTTCCATGTGGCTCAGTTGGTAGCACTTACAATGCCAGGGTTGTGGGTTCGATTCCCATGGGGGCTCAGTATCAAAGTTGTATGAACTCACTACTGTAAATTGCTCTGGATAATAGTATCTGATCAAATGTCTAAAATGGATCCATCTGTTGTATCTTTCCTTAGTCTATGCTTTTTTTTATCTGCACTGAAAACTCAGATTAGCCTTCTTGTCATGCTAACCTGAACGGCCGTGTCATTCCCCTTGACCTATATCTGCATTGAAACAGTGAAGAGAATCACATGCAAAATATTGTTGGTATCCACATACTGTTCATATTCTTCCACTCTCATCGCAATTCTTAGACATCATAACAACACAACAGCCATGTGGATTAAAAAAAGAGACTCATAACAGACACCTGGAGAGTGGCCCTATGGCCTCTACTATGATGCTGCAGTGTTGGATTAAAGGGCATAGTTTTAATCAGATTAGGATGTTTATGCAGATTACTTTATAACCCGGATTGAGGGAGAGGAGAGAGATTTCTCTGGCAGTATTCAGAGGTGGAAGACAGTTACCCGTAAAACGCAGTAAGTCATTTTTTCTGGTATTTTTTCCAATTAATATAAATATTTGATAAATTGATGTCATTACATTAATTAATCTAGCAAGCATAGGGAATGGATCATCTGAGTGTAGTATTGGGGGCAATTTTTATAAAATAAAATAATATCCACAACCCTAATCAACAAAATAACAAAAGATACGCAACCTAATGCATACAATGATGATTGTCATGGTTCTACGAGACACATTCTAAAATAGTTTTTGTGAGTGTGGCTCTTCTTTAAGAATATGTTTACCTTCCCTTCGGCAACAATGTATTTCTATTCTTTGACAGACAATGCCGGGGGTGATAAATATGGACGAGTTGACAGACGTGGATAAGGCTAAAATGGAAAGAGACCAAAAGAAGATTGAAGTCAAGCTTGAGAGATGGATGGTAAATTTGACACCTTACTTTGATACTTTTTCCAATTGTAAAAGTAATATCTATGTAATAATAATAAGTGGGATAGTAATACATTTGTACTGTATTTTAAACATGGATAAAAGCCATGAAATGTTCCAAAGTGGAATGGATTGGTCATCAAAAGAGACTGTAATGATAGGTAACCTAGCGGTCAGGAGACAGTAACTGAAAAGTCGCTGTTCATGTAGTTGGCTCGGGATTCAAACCAATCTGTCCATGTGCCCTTGAGCAAAGCATATAAACATAATTGCTCCAGTAAGTCGCTCTGGATAAGAGCGTCTTCCAACTGACTAAAATGTAAATGCATGCTTGATATTACAGTTGTGTGTGTTACATGTTAACCATTCTTTTGTATGACAGACGTCTAAGTGCTGTACTGAGTTTATGGAGGCAGTTCAGGCCGGTGTAGAAGAGGACACTCTGGTCAAAGGCATCGCAGAAGACAAGAACCCATTCAAGGAGTTGAAAGGTGGATGTGTCGTCTGCTGAAGAGGACAGGAGTCAGAACAGACAGTGGAGCTTTTCTTTCACTGATTAGACCCTCTCTAGTGCCCAAGGACATGCCCCCTTCCTAGGAAACATAGCTGGATCACCAATAGCTAACCGAGAGGATATGGTAAAAAGAAAAAACAGATGTAAATAAATCTAAATCTCATGAAACCATGTAAATGAATCCTTCTAGATTGTGATCCCTCCTTGGAGTGATGCAGGAAATAAGGGTTAAGGGTTGTTTTTGGAATGATTGTCAGGGGTTTGTTGGATGGTTTATATTGTCAGTAAAGAGCTTGTCTCCCATGAGACTGTCTATAGTCTGAGTGTGCACCATCTGTTTCATTATTGGACAAAACCACAGTAATTAAATGAGCTTGTTTACAACTACAAGTCACCCGAATGTTGTGTGAAAGACAGAGTACTTTTACAGGCTTATAGACACATGCTTATAGACACAAGATGGTATTGACAAATCTGCCATCAATGGGGAAAAAAGTAGTTATGAAAGTAAGGAACATGTATGTTATGGGTAGCTCACCTGAACATCATGAAATCCCCCTTTCTAGCCTATAGCTTTCTACTTTGTCTGACATGACCTACTACTGCATTTATGCCGCGTTGAAAACAACTGGGTACTCGAAAGAAATACGAAATCACATCATGACGTCAGTGATCTTCAGGTCGGAAAGACGGATCTCTAGAAAAAGGCCCGCACAGAAATCGGAGATTTCGGAGTTCCCAATTGTTTTGAACGTAGCAATAGCCTGTGACACTACTAGTTGCGCATGTGCAGCTCATTGACGCACACACAAAATAAACTGTTACTTACACAGAAATGGCTCAGCGACTGAATTTGGTAGTAAGCCGTCATTTCTCTAAATTAACCTCGCTAAACAGTACAAGGAAGCTGGCTGAAAATGTGTCATCTAAACCCAAAACGGCCAGTGGTTCAGAGATAACGGCTGATCATTTACTCTACACACCAGAGCATTTTGCGTTGAAGGAATCTCTTAAAAAGGTATGCAAGACTGGTAGCCAGTTAGTTAGCGTATCATTACAACAATGAACCACATAATAATACAATCATGATTCAATTTCACACAAAGTTAATAATAATATAGCTTTCGTGGATGTGAATATTGGTGGTATAACTTGCAAATGATAATCGCACTTTAAGGACCATGAAAGTAGGTGAGAGGTCACTAGCAGAAAGGCTAACTCAACACAAACGACTCTTTTTTTTCTATTCGTATTTGAATAAAGTTTCAGTTCTATCCTACGACAATATTTCGCAATATTACAAGCACCACAACCTGAACAAAACAGAAAAAGCTGTATTAGTTGGATACAGCCTTGTGGGAGAAAAAAACAAACATCCACTGACTCACGTGACGTTTGACTGAATTTGACATAGATACAGTACTTTGTTATTGTAGTTATAAAACGAATCTGATTGATATATACATACCACTTATAGACAACCAAATATTAATGTTATTTATGAAATATTGCACGACAATTGTAGCCCTCGTTATGGTTGAAACATTTTGCTGCGTGGTTGAAACAAACATCTCTGTGTTTCTGTCACGATCAGCGACAGTGAATTTTTTCGTTAATCAATATTTCAATGTCATTCATTCAACCTGCCAAACATCAAGCACATGTCGTATTCATACACAATTGTCCCAATGCATTTATAACTGGAATTTTGTCAAATTAATCTACCTCTGATTTTTGCCTGTTGTTTAATCCCTGAGTAGAATCTGCTTCATAAACCTGTACTTGAATATTCATCAGGCTTATTGAAGGCAACCCTGGTCCTGGAGTGCTACAGGTATATCAGGTGTTTTGAGTTATAGGCTGTGTTCAAGAGCATCACAACCATAATGTATCTTGTGTAAATTGTGACTGACTGACTAGTCTACAAATAATAAGTCGTTATTTAACTAGGCAAGTCAGTTAAGAACAAATTATTATTTATGATGCAAGGTGATTTGTAGATTAGTCAGTTGGCAGTCGCCTGCACTGTCTGCTGCAATGTCGAACAAACCCATAAGCTTAACTTTTTTGCATTAAACCTGACTGACCAGTAGGTGGAATTTAGCCAATCATTAAAGTCGAACTGACAGTGTTTTAACTACTTTGCACATATGAAACAAACAATCATAATATCAGTCGAAAAAAATAAAATTCCCTGATTATACCACAAAACCATAAGAGATTTTGAAAAATAGGTTTTATTTGACCAACAATTCCATGATGTACAGTAAGGCATTGTTGGCAGAATAGATGGATGCAGTTCAATACATGAGTAATATAATAGGCTACATCTGGAGCCAGTCTGTCTTAATTGTTCTGTTATGGTATTATGCACCTGGCCTCTCCACTGCCACGGCTATTCATTTTCAATCTTGTTGAGTCCCAGGAAAAACCAGAATGCAAAGGCTTGTTGGACACTTGTTTTTTTTATTTTTACTAATAGCCTATTGGAGGAGAGATGAGCGCTTTTGCTTGCTGAATGTGAAATAGGCTACAGTATTAGCAGGCGGGGAGCTGGAAAGGAGAAGCCCATATTTTCATATATTAGGCCTATCTTAGCACTGGGCTACATCCTGACAAAATACACCATCTGAGTAGCCTGCTAATGTACCTTTCTGGACCTTCTAAACGGTTGAGAATAGACACAAATTGATCCAAATGGTTGCATGATCAGGCCTAGGCTGTCGGCCTATGCAGTTATTTCGACATGAAACAAAACAGAAGGTATGAGCAGTTATTCTAATTAGCCTACATCACTGCAGTTTACAGCCCTAGACAAGAATTGTGGATTGACTTGATAACAATAATATATTCCTCATTACATGGTGTTGTAGCCTAGGTAGAAGAATGTTCTAGTCTAAAACCTTGGCCGTACCTAGATTTTACTGTTCAAAAGTTTGGAGTCACTTAGAAATTTCCCTTTTTTCTTAAGGGCACCTATTTTTGTCCATTAAATTAAAATAACATCAAATTGATCAGAAATACAGTGTAGACATTGTTGTAAAGGGCTATTGTAGCTGCAAAAGGCTGATTTTTAATGGAATATCTACATAGTTGTGCAGAGGCCCATTATCAGCAACCATCACTCCTGTGTTCCAATGGCACGTTGTGTTAGCTAATCCAAGTTTATCATTTTAAAAGGCTAATTGATCATTAGAAATCCTTTTTGCAATTATGTGAGCACAGCTGAAATCTGTTGTTCTGATTAAAGAAGCAATAAAACTGGCCTTATTTAGACTAGTTGAGTATCTGGAGCATCAGCAATTTGAGGGTTCGATTACATGCTCAAAATTGCCAGAAACAAAGAACTTTCTTCTGAAACTCGTCAGCCTATTCTTGTTCTGAAAAATGAAGGCTATTCCATGTGAGAAATTGCCAAGAAACTGTAGATATGGTACAACGCTGTGTACTACTCCCTTCACAGAACAGCGCAAACTGCCTCTAAGCAAAATAGAAAGAGGAGTGGGAGGCCCCGGTGCACAACTGAGCAAGAGGACAAGTACATTAGAGTGTCTAGTTTGAGAAACAGATGCCTCACAAGTCCTCAACTGGCAGCTTCAGTACCTGCAAAACACCCGTCTCAATGTCAACAGTGAAGAGGTGACTCCGGGATGCTTGCCTTCTGGCTGTCAGCGGAGCCTTGTCTGCCAGTTAAACAGTTAATTCAGCCTCATTTACTGCCTTTTTAGAAAACATAGCTGATATGGCTGACTTGTTTAAACAAATGTGGTTTCTACTGACAATTGATGTACCAAACTATGGCATAAGGGAACGACGAGTGGACAAGAGGCAATCCGTAATTTCGATTAACTATTTGTTCAGCACTTTCGAAATGTCCAGTGGCAGAATTCAGAACATGGGCCATTCCTACAGTATTCGCGCTGTACACCAAGAACCGTAGGATAAATAACGGGAGCATATAAGCAGACAATGAAAGCTCTTACAATATTCGATGATGACATTTCTCTAAAACAGGCTATAGGCTAATTAAGAGGTGAAAAGGGACCAAATTATTAGCGTGAGGCACATGGGCTACTAACAGCTTACTACACAACATACACTTACTGTACTAACGTTATTACTTTCTTAGCTACAGTATGCATATTGCCCTGGCATTTCACATAATTTATGCAGCAGCGTACAATACATTTTTGTACTCACCTTGTGCTGTGGTCGCGTCCTTCCAAACCACTCATTGTTGAATTTGTGATTTCCAACTTGTTGTGTAATGTTTATGTCCAATGGCCGATGAGCAC
This sequence comes from Oncorhynchus keta, assembly GCF_023373465.1. Lineage (NCBI taxonomy): Eukaryota > Metazoa > Chordata > Actinopteri > Salmoniformes > Salmonidae > Oncorhynchus > Oncorhynchus keta. The sequence continues at coordinate 30,380,417 of NC_068440.1, read as the reverse complement.
CGATACGTTTTATCTATAATTTGTGATTCATGATGATGACTGCTAGCTAAGATTTTGAAAGTATGATGTTGACATGATCAGTCCAATCAAAGCTACTATAAATATAACGTGATTTGACGTCATTTTATCTGTGGCAAATGACCTTGATTCTTCTTGGATGGCCACTTCTAATGTAACACTATGTCAGCAGGCAAAGGGCGAGAATTTTAGAGGTCTCCCCTTACACTTCGCGGTGACGTAGTTTCCCCATGAGTGGCAGAACACTGAGCCAATCACGGCACAACACTCCGTATTTTCTGCTTGCTTGCCCCACCACCACAGAAAGCACTGAGCCAGGCAGAAACACCTGCATTTTGGAGCTGCCTTGCTCAAGAAAACAAAAAAGAGACCGTGTTTGTTTGCGGCTTTATTAAGTCAATTATATATAGATATATAAAAAAAAAATTACATTGTTTACAAACTGATATGTGACACATTAATGCCAAAATAACATGCAAAACAGGCAAGCCCAATTTTGTCATTGTATTTATTTATTAATTTTTTGCAAAAAATGTGGAGCTCAAAATAGGTGGTACTCAAAATGGGTGGGGCGTTAACAGGCTCTGCCCCACCTTCCCTGAATGATGGGTCGCTACTGGATTTAATCAATAGTGGAGATTTGCATGGCCGGGGAACACAGAGCGCAGCCTGGAG